>NC_137682.1:1391375-1398875 GCF_963989245.1 Nansenia antarctica | reverse complement strand
ACAACAGGACAAAATGGTCATCCAATGTCTCTCATAGATGGGAGAGAATTACAATGTACAGAACACAGTGGCGGGCGGTGCATTTCACACCTAGGCCTTCAGTGATGTCCTACCTGAATTATTCCACCTCTTAATACCATCATTATGACGCCATGGCTCTAGAAACTATACATTTAGACAGAAACGCAGTATAACCGGGCGTTGCCATTGTTATTATAGCGGCACCTTGTCTGGGTGTATTCAATTCATTGCATGAAAACGAAAGCGTCAGTTATTTCCCGAAATTTTCCAGACTGCGGTCTGTCGATCTCGATAGGAGAATCGTTTCGAGGTTCCATTTAAGGATGGTTATCTTCCTCGTGTTCATACGGTCACGGGGGTGTGTCGTTTTCCATGGTAGCAGCCCGGGAAGTGGTTAGAAGATCGCATTGAAGCCCCACTTACTCACACAACTGAGCCAGGCAACACAACACACATATCTCTATGGACCCCAGGGTCGCTCCGTATGTCTACATCTCTTGCAGAAAACATTAAATGCTTTGTACTCACCAAAACAACTGATTATTTGAACACAAAATCCATCCTCCTTTCTTTCCTCAAGAAGACTTCAATGACTCTGTTGTACAGTTGATCAGTTCCACCAATAAGTCCTTTTACATGGATATCGTCGCTAACATCGGGGTTCGGCTTGTAGAACAACACCTTCCATCTACACAAATTAGCGAGATCAAGTTTCAGTGTGTTAGCTCCGCCTCCCAATAGTTTGTATCCAATCAAAAGACGTGAAGGGGCTGATCAGGTGCTCCGCCATCCAGAAGGCCCCTTCGTCGGATTTGCTTGGATTTGCTGCCAACTCGAGAACTGACCACGGCACGCCACAGCTCTTTTCTCGCTCACTTTAAATTACAATCTGTACTCGCGCCACTGTTGAATCTGCAGGCGGGCAGATTTCTTGGTACCCTGGCAACACATTATGGCTGAATTTGATTGGATAAAAGCTAAAGGCCAGCCCTCCAAATGTCTGGAAGCAGCGCAACCAAGAGGAAAGCTATGAAATGAAGAGAATAGACTACGGGAACAATTTTCTACATATTTGTAGAAAATAAAAATAAAAATTAAATGTATATTCTGATGATGTTTAGGCCAGCAGAGAAGGCCTTGCTGGCCCTGACGGCACACCACTGACAGAACATAGCTAGAAGGTTACGTTTGAAAAGTTTGTTGACAGTTATAAACAGACGCGCGATATGGAGCGGAATTCACGTGTGAATGGAAGAGGAAGTGGAGGGACCTTTGACAGGTTATTTATTTGACAAATGACTTTGTTTACAAAAAGTTCTGTCTAGAGATGCTCCGATCAGGGTTTTTGGTGCCGATCACCGATCACCGATCACTGGAACCAGTGATCTGCCGATCCGATATCACCGATCACCGATCACAGCGTCGAAAATGGCAATTGAAGCTTTTTTTTTTTTTTTCTTCTTTCCTAGCACCAGGGGAGCCACCCCTCCTAAATTTCGTTGTTTGGTACCTGTACTGTAGCAATGACAATAAAGACCATTCATTCATTCATTCATTCAATTTATTGTGTAGCATTAATTATGTTTTTAATTATTCTTAACACCATTGATATTGTATATTAAGTATTCAAATGAAATTAGGAGATGAGAAAGTATCATGAATTGACAACCATCTGTTTTATTGAATTCACAACCACCTGTAGCTTACTTCAGGAACATACAAATCATAATAAATAAAATGTGAAAATAAAAATCATAATAAATAAAATGTACACTGTCACATCAAATGTGCACCATTCCACTCGAATGAGAGGAACTAGGGGCTCTTAGAGAACTTGGAGCTTATACTGTAGCTTTCCTGAGGAACAATAAACAATAAACATTTCCTGAGGAACAATAAACATACCCAAACTAAAGTGCAACATAAACAGGCTATAGCCAAATATAAAATAAATACTGTTTCCAGTCAGTTCCCGATGTATGTGTAGACAGCCAGTCAGTTCCCGATGTATGTGTAGACAGTGTTATATAATTCCGTCAGGCAAACATCAGTGAAATATTTTCGCCCCGGCAGCGTATAGCGTGGATCCAGGCAGGAAACAAGGCGTTTGAACCCGGCGTCTTCCACAACAGACAGGGGCTGCTGATCAAGGCATATGAATTCTATTACTTTCGCATTTATTTCCTTTCGTTTCTTGTGGTCGTTGCCGTATGGTTGCTGTCGTTGCAATGTCTCGGTAACAGTAAGCTGAGTGAGTGGTATCGAACGTTCTTTCGACGACTCTTTCTCTCTGGCCTTAGTGCTCGCCAATGTATTAAACTCGTTATATTCCTTCGTGTGACAAGCCTTCAAATGCCGTATTATATTCGTTGTATTGAAAGACCTTGCGTCCGTTCCTCCCCGAGGTATTTCTTTTGAACAGGCATTACAAACGGCATATTTGTTGTCTCTTTCCGACACGGTGTAATATTTCCAGACTGGCGACGCCATTTTATAAACTGATCGGTCGGGTTTGATCGGCCGTTTTGAGAACTCCGATCAAAACCGATCAAGGCCATATCGGCCGATACCGATCAGCGCCGATCAGATCGGAGCATCACTAGTTCTGTCATCACTTTCATACATTTACATTTTTGGCATTTAGCAGACGCCTTATTCCAAAGCGACTTACAATCAATACATTTTAATACTAAGCATGTGAATCAGCAGTCCACTATTCGTTGCAGGAAGAGTACTCTAGCTCGGGCCCGGGGCCACTGATAGAAGGAAAAACCTTCTCCCTATTATCGCCTTCTACTAAAACTTTTTTTTATTTTTTTTATTTTTTTATATTACTGGAGAAACTGAGAAACAGTACAAGGGGGGCAATAGAAGTTCTTAGGGACACAGTAGAGGGGAAAGCGGGTGTCTTTAGGAGACGTAGTGGTGAGGGTCAGAAGATGTCTCAGGAGGAGCAGTTAAGATGTAACCTGAAGAGATGGGTCTTCAGTCTACGACGGAAGATGGGTAGTGACTCTGCCGTTCTGACAGCCGTGGGGAGCTCATTCCACCAGCGGGGAGCCAGTGTTGTGAAGAGACGTGATCGGGCAGCCCGACTGCTGTGTAGAGGAGGTGGGGCCAGTCGGCCAGCCGAGGTGGAGGAACGGAGTGAGCGGGCAGGGGTCTGGGGGGTTACCATTTCCTTCAGGTAGGCAGGGGCTGTCCCTTTAGCTGCCTGGTATGCAAGCACCAGGGTCTTGAATCTGATGCGAGCTGCTATCGGGAGCCAGTGCAGGGTGCGAAGGAGAGGGGTGACATGCGAGTATTTGGGGAGGTTGAATACCAGCCGGGCAGCAGCATTCTGGATGAGATGCAGAGGTCTAATAGCGTCTTCAACCACACAGACGGTGTTGCTGGACAACATATATACAATATAGAACTATTTATGACAATTTTATGACGGTATTGACAAACTGTTACGGTTTAACCATAAAACCGACCAACTCTAATGGGTTGTGATTAATTCTGTAGAAACGTGAGGAGATGAGATGGAGGTCAGAGGTCAGACTGACATACTGTACTATGACAGACTGACATACTGTACTATGACAGACTGCACGCACAGTCAGGGTACTAGTCTATCTCTCTCTTTATCTATCTCTCCTCCTTCTCTCTTTCACCCTCTCTCTCTCTCTTTCTCTCTCTCCTCTGTTCATCCCCTGATCCCTTCTTCTTCCTCTTGTGTTCCAGCTGTATAAGAACCTGTGGTCCACGGTGATGCAGGGGAACAAGGTTCTAGAGCGGCCAGCCTGGTGGGCCGAGTTCTGCTCCGACAAACCCGTGGTGGGTTCCCTACGGGCCAAGCTGTAAGGTTCTGGAACACTGTAAGATTCTGGAACGCTGTGAGGTTCTGGAACGCTTCCACCACCAAGTCCCTCAGCTCAGAAGACATTACAACGTCCCTAAGATTGACGTCCTTCATGACTGCTTCTCTGAAAGGAGAGCTGTATGGTGGAGGTCACACTAATACGATTACTATCACTGTAAAATACTTAAAATATCAAATATGTTATTGAAATATGATGTGCAGCTATGCAGGCATACAAGAACTACTGTTTGTTTATACTGCAGAGAGTGTCCGTCCTCAAGACCTAGATTATTATAGATTTCATATGTAGACATTTGGGTAATTGTTGGAAATGTGTTGTGCCAATTCAGGGAAATGCCCAGAAGATCGTCAGACAGAAAGGTGGATGCCTTAACCCTGTTCTGTTCACAGACGTGCAGGTTAGCAAAGAGAACTGAATAACCACAATTGACCTTTAAAATGTTCTATTCTGCAAATTGGACCAAACGACACATTTCACATCGTCAAATTGTATCAGACGTCATAGACATGGGTCTATTAATGGGCTATGCTCACTATTATGACTAATATATTATAATAATATTCCAATTGATCTACTGATATGAAATCAGCTACCTACTGTACACTACATACAGTTAATTGTAGTCACTATGTTTTATAGATAATTATTGTGACAATTATTGTAACTGTAAGATATGTGATATATTGTAGTGCCTATTTTGATTGCCAAATAACATTTTGTAAAAAATAAAAACGGAATAAAGGTTTGTAAAATAAGATTCCCTACAGTAGGCTACGTTCTTTGCATTGTCAGACTGTTGTTTCAGTGAATGCCCTAACCCTAACCCTAACCCTAACCCTAACCCTAACCATAACCATAGCACAGTGGCTTCGGAAAGTATTCTGACCCCTTCACTTTTTCCATGTTTTGTTGTGTGATTTTGTTTTGTTGTGACTCAATTTAAAATGGATAAAAAATATATATTTTGCCATCACGCAATACCTCATAATGATTCAGCTAAAACATTTTTTATTTTTTTTGAAATTTAAAAATTGCTTATTTACATAAGTATTTAGACCCTTTTCTATGACAAATATGGCAAATATGGCAAATCCAGCACATATACAAATATGGCAAATCCAGCACATACATACATCCAGCACTTATATGCATATACAATGCAGTTTCCACACCATCCCTCATGAAGAAGAGTGGTGCCTCATGTTATGGACGTTTATGTTTTATGGTTTGTCAGGATTAAGCGAAAATTATGAAATTTGGTGAGTTGGTGGTGACATCCCGGTTTGTCATTATGGGATATTGTGTGTGGATTGATGGCCAAAAATATAATATACAATATATAAACCCCTCCACAAAAGGTTGGAAACGTTATTTCAGTCGATTCTTCCTCCCCTTTAATAATACCAATGGGTATTGTATTTTATATCGTTGGAAAGCCTGATTAGTCACCTTTACAACGAGGTACAACTTGTAAGGATCATCCATTCGTGGAATTAGTAACACAGCTACCCATGTGGGTAGCGACCCCATTTTTCTTGCCAAAATCCCCTGCAATATTCTTCTGTTGGTATTCACTCTCGTTTTGAGCTTCAAGTGCTGGCAGGTGTATGTCAGTCACAGGTGTGTGACTGATACCTGATTGGCACCTAATTGACAGGAATGATATTCTGGGGCCAGTGGCGATCCCATATCTCCAGAATCTGGGACCTAACTCCATCCTCCAGGATGACAACGCTCGCCGTGAGTCCAGACCTCAACCCAATTGAACACTTGTGGGATCAGCTTGGGTGTGCTGTACGTGCCAGAGTGACCAACGCAACCATGTTGGCTGACTTGCGGCAAATCCTGGTTGAGGAATGACCAGCATGAGGAGGAGGTGCCAAGCTGTTGTGACTGCGTATGGATCTTCCACACGCTACTGAGGTCCCTGACAGTGTAAAATGAATTAAGTGTAAAAATGGCCAATATGTGTTGTTTTCTCCTTATTACTGTGGGAGAGTGCAATCATCCAATCCACCAAGCAACTCAAAACGAGAGTGAATACCAACAGAAGAATATTGCAGGGGATTTTGGCAAATATGTTTGTGCCGCTACCCACACGTTTAGCTGTGTTGCTCATTCCACGGATGCATGATCCTTACAAGTTGTACCTCGTTGTAAAGGTGACTAATCAGGCTTACCAACGATATAAAATACAATACCAATTGGTATTACTAAAGGGGAGGAATAAACGACCGAAATAACGTTTCCGAACTTATTTTGAGGGGTTTAGTTGAAGTCTGAGGTTTACATACACCCAGACTTCCCATCAACAAGGACTTGTTTTACCAGTGGCGGCTGGTGCTAAACATTTTGGGTGGGGCACAGGTTATGGGGGCATGCTCCACGGGGAAGAATATCAACTTTAAAATCTGGATTTACAGTCGATTTTAGCATGAGAATAGCTCTACCCCCCTGTACAGACCTCGCCATCCCCTCTACCCCCCTGTACAGACCTCTTCATCCCCTCTACCCACCTCTACAGACCTCTTCATCCCCTCTATCCCCCTGTACAGACCTCTTCATCCCCTCTACCCACCTCTACAGACCTCTTCATCACCTCTACCCACCTCTACATCCCCTCTACCCACCTCTACAGACCTCTCCATCCCCTCTACCCCCTGTACAGACCTCTCCATCCCCTCTACCCTCCTCTACAGACCTCTTCATCCCCTCTACCCCCCTGTACAGACCTCTTCATCCCCTCTACCCCCCTGTACAGACCTCTTTATCCCCTCTACCCCCCTGTACAGACCTCTTCATCCCCCCTACCCCCCTGTACAGACCTCTTCATCCCCTCTAGTGAGTGTGTGAGTGTGTGAGTGTGTGTGTGTGTGTGTGTGTGTGTGTGTGTGTGTGTGTGTGTGTGCGCGCGCGTGTGTGTGTGTGTGTGTGTGTGTGTGTGTGTGTGTGCGTGTGCTGAATACATAAACAAACAAGCTAAAAGACGACAATAGAAAACGTACCATGCTGACGATATTACTAAATGTTTGAAGTAGCTTTTATCTTAGCTGACTCTCTTACCTTCAGGTCGAGTTTGTGTATTCTGGCTTCGCAAAACACCAACAGTAGCAGGCTAAACACAGCCGGTGCGGAGATTGCGACCACAAATGAAGTTTGACTTCGGTAATAGGTCCAGTTGTAATATCCTCAAGTTGGGAACAAAAGATGCCTCCTTCTAATCCATTTGTTCAATTTGTTTACAGAAAGAAATCCTCCTAAATCCTCGGTTATACGATTTTCCCATTACATCACATTACTAGCCGCCTTAGCGATGGTAAAGCAGGTGAACGAAGCTACGCCGGACATGACGTAAGCACGTACGATTCTTTGTGCATGTCCCAAAACCCCATAGACAATTGACCGAATGGCCTGAAGTTACCAAAATAGATTTTACATGCAAGTCTACGAGAACAGCCTAGTGCAATTTCGAGTAGACTGAAAGTTGCCCCGAAAGGGGCGGGACTTGAAGCTGATTGGAACATACTCCACAGAACACTAGCTGATTGGACTATGATATACTCCACAGAACACTAGCTGATTGGACTATGATATTCAGAAGCAACACTGT
>NC_137682.1:1368875-1386375 GCF_963989245.1 Nansenia antarctica | reverse complement strand
GGTGCTGCAGACTCAGTGTTGTCGTACGGGGCTACACCCTCCTGTTGCACCATCCATGCAGTGTTTTCACAGAGCTCTTCCTAGTCAATCATGAGAAATCTATCCAGACTAAAGGGAAATCTTGGCGGGCATGACAATTTAAAAAGTAGGGACACGCATGATTAGCGTACACGTTTAGTCCACTCTGCAGTTGGTTATGCTGTCCTGGCGTTCCCAAGTCCCGATAAACAGTTTGTAAACAGTTTAGCTTGGTGGCTCATAATCGCTGTGTAGTTTTGTCTTACAGCTTTGTTTGCGCAGGTGGTTTGAATATGAGCAGTCGCTGCTTTCTGCCCATAGTGAGGGTGCATGTACAGCTGATTAGCCGTTGTAAATAGTGGAAAGCGATGGTGTCTAGCCTGGCCTGGGTGGTGCTTGTTAAGGCCAATGCACACGGCGTGCGATTTTGTCGCACGACAACATTCGATTCTCAATTCACACCAATGAATGAATGAATGTGAATGGAGAATCGAATGTTGTCGTGCGACAATATCGCATCGCACGCCGTGTGCATTGTCTCATTGGGTCTCATTCAAAACAATGGAATCGAATTCGGCGGTGCGACAAAATCGCACGCCGTGTGCATTGGGCTTAAGAGGACTAGCCGATGTCCGCTGTGAACTCAGTTAAAGAGTTTGCCGGTAGAATATCAGCTGTAATGTGATGTGGGTAAATGACTAATCCAGTCTTTTTTCCCTTTGTTAACAGGACTGCTAGCTGCTGTTTCGCTCAGAGTAGATTTTAGCCTAATGGGAACTAATTGTATTTGGTATATATGCCTATGTTGATCTGTCTTGCTATTTGTTCTCTCTTTTACTGTGAACCAACTGGTCATTTAGCGCCTACTCTTCTCTTTTGATCTATTTCTGTTCTTTGGTTTTGAGTGGGGGAACACCTTAGATCACCGTCTGCCGTGTGTCTGCTGTGTGTCTGCCGTGTGTCTGCCGTGTGTCTGCCGTGTGTCTGCTGTGTGTCTGCTGTGTGTCTGCTGTGTATCTGCTGTGTGTATGTGCATGTCTGCTGTGTGTCTGCTGTGTGTATGTGCATGTCTGCTGTGTGTCTGCTGTGTGTCTGCTGTGTGTCTGCTGTGTGTCTGCTGTGTGTCTGCCGTGTGTCTGCTGTGTGTCTGCTGTGTGTCTGCTGTCTGTCTGCTGTGTGTCTGCTGTGTGTCTGCTGTGTGTCTGCTGTCTGTCTGTCTGTCTGCCGTGTGTCTGCTGTGTGTCTGCTGTGTGTCTGCTGTGTCTGTCTGTCTGCTGTCTGTCTGCTGTGTGTCTGCTGTGTGTCTGCTGTGTGTATGCCGTGTGTCTGCCGTGTGTCTGCTGTGTGTCTGCTGTCTGTCTGCCGTGTGTCTGCTGCTGTGTGTCTGCTGTGTGTCTGCTGTCTGTCTGCTGTGTGTCTGCTGTGTGTCTGCTGTGTGTCTGCTGTGTGTCTGCTGTGTGTCTGCTGTGTGTCTGCTGTGTGTATGTGCATGTCTGCTGTCTGTCTGCTGTGTGTCTGCTGTCTGTCTGCTGTGTGTCTGCTGTGTGTCTGCTGTGTGTCTGCTGTGTGTCTGCTGTGTGTATGTGCATGTCTGCTGTCTGTCTGCTGTGTGTCTGCCGTGTGTCTGCTGTCTGTCTGCTGTCTGTCTCCTGTCTGTCTGCTGTGTGTCTGCTGTGTGTCTCCTGTCTGTCTGCCGTGTGTCTGCTGTGTGTCTGCCGTGTGTCTGTCGTGTGTCTGCTGTCTGTCTGCTGTGTGTCTGCTGTGTGTCTGCTGTGTGTCTGCTGTGTGTCTGCTGTGTGTCTGCTGTGTGTCTGCTGTCTGTCTGCTGTGTGTCTGCTGTGTGTCTGCTGTGTGTCTGTCTGCTGTGTGTCTGCTGTGTGTCTGCTGTGTGTCTGCTGTGTGTCTGCTGTGTGTCTGCTGTGTGTCTGCCGTGTGTATGCTGTGTGTATGTGTGTGCTGTGTGTATGTGTATGTGTGTCTGCTGTGTGTCTGCTGTGTGTCTGCTGTGTGTCTGCTGTGTGTCTGCTGTGTGTCTGCTGTGTGTCTGCTGTGTGTCTGCCGTGTGTCTGCTGTGTGTGTGTCTGCTGTGTGTCTGCTGTGTGTCTGCTGTGTGTCTGCTGTGTGTCTGCTGCGTGTCTGCTGTGTGTCTGCTGTCTGTCTGCTGTCTGTCTGCTGTGTGTCTGCCGTGTGTCTGCTGTGTGTCTGCTGTGTGTCTGCTGTCTGTCTGCTGTGTGTCTGCCGTGTGTCTGCTGTGTGTCTGCCGTGTGTCTGCTGTGTATGTGTCTCTGCTGTGTGTCTGCCGTGTGTCTGCTGTGTGTCTGCTGTGTGTCTGCTGTGTGTCTGCTGTGTGTCTGCCGTGTGTCTGCTGTGTGTCTGCTGTGTGTCTGCTGTGTGTCTGCTGTGTGTCTGCTGTGTGTCTGCTGCGTGTCTGCTGTCTGTCTGCCGTGTGTCTGCTATCTGTCTGCCGTGTGTCTGTCTGCTGTCTGTCTGCTGTGTGTCTGTCTGCTGTCTGTCTGCTGTGTGTCTGCCGTGTGTCTGCTGTGTGTCTGCTGTGTGTCTGCTGTGTGTCTGCTGTGTGTCTGCTGTGTGTCTGCTGTGTGTCTGCCGTGTGTCTGCTGTGTGTCTGCTGTCTGTCAGCTGTGTGTCTGCTGTGTGTGTGCTGTGTGTCTGCTGTCTGTCTGCTGTGTGTCTGCCGTGTGTCTGCTGTGTGTCTGCTGTCTGTCAGCTGTGTGTCTGCTGTGTGTCTGCTGTGTGTCTGCTGTGTGTCTGCTGTGTGTCTGCTGTGTGTGTGCTGTGTGTCTGCTGTGTGTCTGCTGTGTGTCTGCTGTGTGTCTGCTGTGTGTCTGCCGTGTGTATGCGCATGTCTGCTGTGTGTTTGTGCATTCACAACTTCATGGTGCCTGTCCTGAGACTGCTGTGGTGTGGTAGTTTCATGTCTCTGCTCCCTCATTAACGAACCTGTGCTTAGTTTAGTCCCAAGGACCTCCCTTGAGTCCCTTCGTGTAACAAAAAGGCGTTGTTGTCCCGCAGTATATTCATCAACTGATTAGCCGCCGCAGCCATTTGGGCTTTGAGTCCCTTATGCCCCACATGTATGACTATGATGGCGGGAAACCCCCCTTCTCCCCAGGACTTTAACATGTACCCCCAAGAGGTTTCCGTGACGACGTTTGACTGCATTCTAAAATGGCCGACTAGGGATTGTGGAATGTTTACTGCTGCTTGTTGAAAAGAGCTTAGCCTTGTTTCTACATAAGCAAGGTACTGTGGCCCTGCAGTGACCTCATCTGTATGGGTCACTGCAAGAATGTCCCATGACCCAGATACATGAGTGAGAGACAACCTGGAGAAACTATTTAGAGATATAAATGATATATCATATAATACAACACAAGCCTTCTTACTTTATAAACAGTTTATTTGTAAAAAAAAACTAAAGTCACAAAATCACAAATCAAAACACTCCCCTCCCCCACTTACAGAGGCTATTTCTATGGTGATAAATCCTGATATGTAAACATTTGGTCGGTTTTGACGATAAGTCATGATAAAGATGAAGCTGGAGATAAAGTGAGTGTATTCATACCAAGCACAAGTCAATCATAGTATAAGAATTGCAATAGTTCAGCAGGAGTGAATTAGAAAGTTGCTCACATTGTGTCCTTTCTCCCAGATCTAAGTCTTTCTTTCCATGAATGACTGACCCATAAACAGCGTTCACATGTGATAATGGAATGGTTCTTGCTGACTGCCTTGGACGTGTAGCTCCTCTGTATGCAAACAGGTATATTTATATTTATCAGAAATAAAATCATGTAATGATGGAAAATCTTTCACCTTGCACTCGCTAAACTTGCTAAACTTGTCTTATCAATGTCCAATTCCATTGGGAGTAAAATGAGTCTCACAAAAACAGCTAGTACGTAAAATGGCAAAGACATATTGTAGACAATAAAGAAACAACAACAATATAAACAAAACAACACAAATCAATTGTCTTATTTCGCAGAGGGCATTCAGACATCCAGCCCTGAAGGACATCCAGAGTGTTTGTGACGGAGGTTCCAAGCAAGGTTCTAGAATGTCCGTCCACTGACGTTCTGTTGTTGTTCGTCCCCTTGGCTCTGGTTAGAAGTCACTCTTAGCTACAGATCTAGGATCAGCGGAACCCTCCCCAGATCTTAACTATCGCCACGAGGAGAGGAAACAACACACAACTGACCCTAGATCAGTATCTATACAGTGTGTGTGTGGGGGGGGGACTCAATCCACCCTCTCCATTTTCTCCTCTTCTTCCAGGGGGGGTCGGTCGTTGGCGCTTCCAACGCTCGATAACCACGTTGCCATGGTTACTGCATGAGGACGTCAGGCTCGATGTTGAAGAGCAGGTCGTCGTTGCCGCGCCTCACCTCCAGCAGCAGAGCCGTCTCCTCGGTCAGCGCCCCCTGCAGGTCGGCCGTGGTCATCAGCGGGCGACCGTTCAGCTTCACGATGATGTCGCCGTCTCTGATACCTCCTCTGAGAACGGAGGGAAAGAAGGAAGGATTGTGTGAATGATTAATTAGGACTACATCCTCATCTGGCTCCAATTAGTCTCAATCATTTGTGCAACAAGAAAAAGGGAGATTTAAGATTAAAGAAGTAGATTTTGTTAAAGAAATTATCAAAACCATCGGATGTCAGTGCACTCTTTGAGCAGTCCCACTCATATTTTTCATTTTATTGACAGATACAGTAGAGATTTAGACAGGAAGGATGGGTGAGAGAGAGAGGAGGGATGACATGCAGGATATGTCCACGGCCGGAATCGAACCGGGGACCCTGCGGTTACATGGTCAACGCTTAACCCGCTACGCCACCTAAGCGCCCCAGTGCACTCTTTGTTGATGGTGAGAAAGAAAGGCTAATATGGCTTGTGAAGTACTCTCAGCTCCGTACTACATCAAGGGTCAAAAGGTCACATACTGGGACCTGGCCGCTTGGTGGCCTAGCACACTAAGGTGTCAGCCATGTAACCGCAGGGTCCCCTGTTCGATTCCGTCCGTCGACATATCCTGTATGTCATCCCTCCTCTCTCTCACCCATCCTACCTGTCAGTCTCTACTGTCTAGAGCAATAAAGCAGAAATGCCCTAAAAACACATTGGCTGGCACCTACTTCTGGGCAGGGGAGTGAGGCACCACTTCATGGACGTAGATGCCACTGCTGACGTCAGGAAAGTCTGGATTATGTTGCTTCAGCTCCTCAACCAGCCTGCACACGCACACGCACACGCACACGCACACGCACACACACACACACACGCACACGCACACGCACACGCACACGCACACGCACACAGGAGTTAGGTATGGAGGCACATTGTTATTCGGTAGCACATGTCTGCCAGTATCATCATCATCATTCCGCATCATTCTGCAAGACTTACGATTGTGTGATAGTGAGCATCCTTATTCCAATGAAGCGTTTCTTCACCGATCTCACTTCTGTAAGAGAAGAAACATGTTTACACAGATGATGTTGAGGTAAAAGCAGCGTCTGTCATTGATTGCACCTCACCACCACCTGAGGGTTTTGCTCAATCCAAAAGTTAGCAAGACCATTATACTGTACGTAAATCCATTGTGAGCTATGGCCGAAAGATGCTCTCAGTGCTACGACGGTTTCAGGATATACGTCCAGTTATTGCTTTGAATTACAATAATGATCAAGAGGTTTTTAGTCAGTTGGGGGTGTTGGTGTGTAAACCTACCTTTCCCTTTCCCCTGCTTGTCCATTGATTCGTTGAGGAAGCGTGTGATCCTGTCAGACGGGATGGCGAAGGAGATGCCCGCTGCCACCTTCAGGGTGTTGATGCCAATCACCTCCCCATCCTGATACAGACAGACAGACAGGGGGACAGACAGACAGACAGGGGGACAGGGGGACATACTGTCCTGTTAGATCTGCCACACACACCTGCTTCAACTCAACGTCATCAATGAAGAAATGGGTGAAATGAGTACTGACCAAATTGACGAGAGGTCCACCTGAATTCCCATACTGAAAGAGTAAGAAAACAATCAATCAACTAGAAGATCGCTATTCAGATCCCAAAACACATATGGGTAATAATAATAATAATAATAATAATAATAATACATTTATTTTATAAGGCGCCTTTCAAGGCACTCAAGGTCGCCATACAACAAATTAAAAAAACAGTTACAAAATTCAAATACAGAGAAATATACAGTATAAACATAGCTAGCAGCAGAGCAACACGGGAACAGTAAGTCAACGAGCATACGCCTGCGTAAACAAGTGAGTTTTGAGGTGAGTTTTGAATGTGGAGGTAATTTCCTTGTGCACTGAAGTTGCATAGGTTTTAGTGAGTAAAATCTCGAGCTTTAGCTTTTGTATGATCAAAACAAACGCCTACACACTGTATTCTGAGTTGTCTGAGTGTGAATTGGGTTGGGATCTGTAGTCATTATTGAGGAGTGTCTCACGTTGATGATGGCGTCAGTCTGGACGTAGTCCATGTCGGAGTCTTTGATGCCCAGCTCCTTCCCGTCTCTCTGGGCGGTGCTCACTATCCCCGTGGTAACCGTGTTCTGGAGGGCGAACGGGCTCCCGATGGCAACCACAAACTCCCCTGGTCTCAGGTCAGCAGAGTGGCCCAGCAACAGGACGTGTAACTTTTTCTGAGAGGAGAGAAACAGAGACAGGGTATATACAGGAATCTGGAGGTTAATTTGAAAGTGACAGTTGGATCTAAGTGACAGTTGGATCTAAGTGACAGTTGGATCTAAGTGACAGTTGACACTAGAACAGCCGTGTCTATGTTACCTACTCAGGGTATATACAGGAATCTTGAGGTTAATTTCAATACCTTTCTAATACTTTTTAAAGACCTTGTCAATATTTTTCTCACCGCCACTTCGAGCTGTAACCGTTTACATCAGTGACACCTTTAACTTAACAGTTTTAGTTTGCAACAGACTAGACCACTATCATACAACACAATTTTGTTTTTTAATAAAACTGATAAATTCACAAACTTTGACTAAAGGTTTTTAGGACTCAAACTCTTCTAGTGAGTCTAACTCAGAAAAATACCTACAAAATTCAAGACCTCATAAAACCGTGATAAGACTTTTTAATACTTATTAAGGGTCTCGATTTTCCCAAAATTGATTTATCAACTTTTAATACTTTTCAAGACACCGCGGATACCCTGAGAGAAGGAGATGGAGGAGTGAAGGGAGGGAAGAAGGAAGGAGGGAGGGAGAAGAAACGTTGTTAAGTAAAAACACATGCTCATGAGTTGGATAATGTAAGAGAGAGAAGGAGAGAGAGAGAGAGAAGGAGAGAGAGAGAGAAGGAGAGAGAGAGAGAGAGAGAAGGAGAGAGAGAGAGAGAGAGAAGGAGAGAGAGAAGGAGAGAGAGGAGAGAGAGAAGGAGAGAGAGAGAGCGAGAGAGAGAGGAGAGAGAGAAGGAGAGAGAGAGGAGAGAGAGAAGGAGAGAGAGAGAGAGAGAGGAGAGAGAGAAGGAGAGAGAGAGGAGAGAGAGAAGGAGAGAGAGAGAGGAGAGAGAGGGAGAGAGAGAGAAGGAGAGAGAGAGAAAGAGAGAGAGAGAAGGAGAGAGAGAGAGAGAGTGCTGTGACGGAATTCTTTAATAAGGTGGAGTGTTGGAGTCACACATCGCCCTGTCTTTCTCCCTGTAAGGTTGATCCATTGTTTGGGAGTTTTGCTGATGGACAACTTGTGTAATCGGGATGGTCTCCCCCCTCTCACAGAATCCCCCTACATTTCCCAAGAGTGGTAGGGCTGCGTCATGAGCCGTGCACCTGAGCCTGAACCATTCAGCCTCACCCTAGGGGGGAGTGTGTGGTTTGAGGTTTCACTACGCCTCATTAACCCTATCATAAACATTACTTGACAGACACCAGTTGTTCTGTCACCACTCCAGACCTCTGACCCTAATTAAATACCCATTCAATGACTCATTATCTTGGTGGAATTACCCACATGTTTTAACAACGAGCCCTTCCCATAATATGGAGCAAAACAACTGTTGTACAGTACGTGGATCTCTCATAGAGAGGTGCTCTTCAAAACAATGAATAAAAGGTTTGTAGTTTGTAGTTCTTATCTGGAGATATTTGGCAATGGTCCAACACAAGAATGTGCCCATGGCAAAATAAGACATTTCTGAAAACGAAATGATATAATTTCTGTCAATTATATGAACTTAAATTGTGATTTAGTGTCTGCCTAGCAATCCAGAGCCATTAGTACATGTAGTACTATGATCTCTGATTGAGATTTAGACATGTTTGATGATGATTACAATGAGCCTGTCCTCAGATTTCTACTTCCACCAGCCTCCACTACTATTCATGGCTCTCAAGCAGTCATGACCTCTAAAGGTCAATGCACACGGCGTGTGATTTTGTCGCACGACAACATTCGATTCTCAATTCACACCAATGAATGAATGAATGTGAATGGAGAATCAAATGTTGTCGTGCGACAATATCGCATCGCACGCCGTGTGCATTGTCTCATTGGGTCTCATTCAAAACAATGGAATCGAATTCGGCGGTGCGACAAAATCGCACGCCGTGTGCATTGGGCTTAAGTTCAATGAGATATGACAGTAAGAGGACTCTTCGTCTCACCAGTGGGTTGACTTTGATGGTGGCGATGTCAGACTTCTTGTCGATGTCTTTGATGGTGGCCTCGTATATGTCCCCATTGTGCATCTGGACCTTCAGCTGCTGGCGGCCCGACATCGGCGTGGTGCTGGAGACTACGTGGGCGTTGGTCACGATCACACCCGTCTCTGACATCACAAACCCTGACCCGCTGGACAACGGAACATTCCGCCCGAATAGTGGGTGTCTGGGGTCAAGAGGTCAACATGGGGGGTCAGTGACACTGTCATAGGCAGTGACTATGGCCATAATTCAATCAATTGCAGGTAGTGGTTAAGGTTAACTGCAGGTTCACTCAGGATGTTTACTCTGTCCTGGCGTCAATGTCCAAAGACAATGTCTGTGAGAGAGGAACAGCTTGTGGTGGGTGTGTCCTATCAGCTTGTGTCCTATCATTGTGTATTCATACTATTTTAATACAATGCGGGTTGCCTTTATCTGCAATTGATTGAATTGAGGCCTACAGTATTAACCTCACAACAAGGGCAGGTTTGGATAGAAGCATAGACTTGCTGTATACCAGTAGAGGCTTATTGTAATGCATGGAATGGAATAAAATTCCTCATTCCATTCCATGCATTACAATGAGCCCGTCCTCCGATTTCTGCCTCCACCAGCCTTTACTTAAAAACACAACACACATTACCTGAGGAAGAGCTCTATGTGCACCACAGCAGGGGCGATCTTCTCCACCACGTCAGCTATGAAGTTGAATCTGAACCTGGCGCTGATGGGGTTAGGACCTATACTGGCAGGAAGAAGAAGAATACTCATGTTAGTAAGAGAGTCACTCCTCTCCTGTGGGCACATCCTCTAATTTTGCCACTCAAAAGGGCACTTTAGTGCGACGTTTTTCAACTGTGGGGGCACATGGTCAAGTTTAGACCATTGGAGGGGCACCAATAGGGCACGTCCTCTAATTTTCGCCACTCAAAAGGGCATTTTTGCCACTCAAAAGGGCACTTAAGCGAGACGTTTTTCAACTGTGGGGGCACCCTGCCCACCCCCCCCCCCTGACTCCGCCAGTGGCTCAAGGTGTGGCCAAAGACATTTGTCCAGCTCCAGTCGGGCAATAACGTTCTATTCTATTCCATTAGGAAGGGGTTGGCTATAGGGGAGGCTAGATGAGGTAGAAATCCTCAAGAGAATTATAACGCATGGAATGGAATAAGGGAATGATATCAAACTGTTTTAGAACCATTCCTCATTCCATTGATTCCATGCATTATAATTGTCTTCCATACATTCCCATCATTTTACCTCCACCAGCCTCCAGTGCTTGTCTGCTATATCAACAGCAGCATGGAGGATTACACAATGACATACGTTTTGGTGCTCCCTACTCTACACTACTTTCCCCTTTCGTACCCACCTCTTCTTTAAAGCCACCCTCAGTAATTTGGCCTAAAAGCAGCGGGGAGGTTCTGCCTGCTGCGCTGCTCTGGGCCATGAAAGAGCCGCGGTGGGGCGCAGCAGTAAGCTGATGGTAATTACTGACGGTTATTTCCAGCTCATGGTGGAACAGCGGCGTTCTCCTCAGCTGACCGTGGCTTCCTAAGACCGCCTTGGCTACAGATCTAGCATCAGCTCCACCCTCAGCTCCACCCTCCCCCTAGCCTAGCATCAGCTCCACCCTCCCCCAAGACTAATCATTCCCAGTCAGGCGAAAAGGGGAAAAAACTGACCTAAAACTCTGTTTCTACATGTGGGTTACTGTGAGTTTCTACATGTGGGTTACTGTGACCGGCGCCTTTGGCACCTGAACAATCACACTGAAGTTCCCCTTTGGAGTGTTAACACAACATGCCCTGGAACAAACCGGCGCTGTGCTAGTGACCGAAATATAGGCATACAGACATAGTGTTCACTTACTCACATTTATTACATATCAATTCGACATCTATTACACCTTTATTACACATTTATTATCCATGATCAGTAGTGTATGTGTGCATGGAACCAATAATTACACAATAATCATGAGCGAAATGAGGAATTGTGCTATTATTACGTTGTACACTTAGCTTCTTTCTGGATTTCAAGGATAATGAATGGACTTTATTGTCATTGCTACAGTACAGGTACCAAACAACGAAATTTAGGAGGGGTGGCTCCCCTGGTGTTAGGAAAGAAAAAAAAAAAACACTTTTAGAAAAAGAATAAAATCACAAGAAGGGAAGGAGCTGGTTTACATAAATAAAGGATATGTACACAATCCACTGTACTATACTGCACAGATAGTCAACTAGGGTTGTCATATTGCACAAAAGTATTTTTTTCACGTTATTTAAAGTGTCACAGTTTGCAGGCTTGAAATGTACATGTTTGTGCCTCAGCACTAGCTGCCATACAATCCGTCCAGACTGTCCTGGGCCCAGAACTTAGGCCTTTGCTGTGTTCAGGGCCTTGACGGCCCTGTGGTAGAAGCAGTTCTTCAGTCTGTTTGTCTTAGCGGCCGGGGTCCTGTACCTCCTTTTCGAGGGCAGCCTGATAAAGTGTACGTGCCCAGGGTGGGTCGGGTCCCTGGATAAACCGTAAGACCACTCATTTGCATCAATGCACAGACATGAACTTCAAACATTGAACTCTGGAGTTAAAGATGCAAGCTAAGGGAATCTTAGGGGCATATTTCAACATGACAAATCTGCCCTCTTTGGTTGACTAACCAAGCATTAAAGGAAACCAGCTGATGGCACACTCTTGGCAGTATCACTGGAAAACCAACCAAGCTATTATTGCTGAGTGGTGCAGGACGTTCAATAATGATAACTTAGCTTTGGTCTGTCTGTGCCAGAATCCTTTGCAATTTTAGTTTCAATGTCAATGATGCAATGCAAAGCTATGTGATAGATAAACCCTGGAAAGTGTGGTTTGGAATGAAGAACAGTTTGCTTGGAGAGGGGGCAGGAGAGGGGGCAAGAGAGGGGGCAGCAGGCCATTTGTGACACGTTCGACTGTTTTGGTCCTCATATTGGAAACCAATCAAAAGGTTCAGACTTTTCTTTTGAAACACGGAACTACGTTTCAACGTTGTTGAGAATCACTACACAAACTCGCTAGTCAAGCCAAAATGCTGCAATGCAATGGATTCGGTGAGTAATCCCCCACCTAGCTACCTAGTTAACTAGAACACTACTTTACATTGTTAGCAGGCTCACAAAACAAGCTGTGTTAGTTGACTAACGAGTGTGTCATTGATTTTCAACAACGCAGAAATGTATTCACATTTTTCGAAAGAAAAGTCTGATCATTACATCGGATCCCAATATGAGGACCAAAGCATTAGAACGTGTCACATTTGATAAGAGAAATGTGAGTTTAGGTCTTAGTAATAACATTAGGAACACATCAAGAAGATGCTTATAAATGCTGATATGTGACGGCAACTGGTGAAACTGGGAACAAGGCGGCAACCAATCAAATTGTTCTGACTTTTATTCTGAAAAATGTGAATAAGTTTCACTACTACCTCGTTAACAACACTACATTGCTAGCAGGCTCAGAAAACAAGCTGTGTTAGCTGACTAACGAGTGTGCCATTGATTTTCAACAACTCTGAAATGTATTTATATTTTTCAGAATAAAAGTCTGGACATGATCGGCATTACAAAAGCTGTAAGAAGTCAATACAACATTTAGTTTTACTTCCTAACTCAAGTAGAACCATCCCACACTCAGGAAATGGTCTTCAAGAATAACAAAGGAACCTTAAGTAATTTGCCAATCTAAAAGATTAGAGACTCTGTGATCTCTCTTAATAAACACCCTGATTGGCTTGACTTGGAACACTGACAGGATTAAGGGCAGAAATCTCATCATTCATCCACATCCCTCCCTAACAACTAACTCCATTAGTCCGACAGACCATGTTATCCTGGACTGCCCGGTGTACCACCCACCCAACGGGATGCATGGTCTGTCGCTATTAGATGACGAGACGATGACGTGGCTTCTGGAGGGGTGTCCAGAAATATAGCCCGGGTGAGCCCCTCCTCAACCAGGTCTCGGGGTGGTAAAAGGGTAGCCCCTCAACCAGGTCTCGGGGTGGTAAAAGGGTAGCCCCTCGGCCCCGAGCCTGGTGGAGTGGAGAGGGAAACAACAACCCATACGCCGAAGAAGAACTAACTCCATTTACCCATTTGCTCTGCTAGAGGACTTCCTGTAGCCTGCACTTCTCCATGGAGACTCAGTGATATCTTTACCATCATGCTCTGGGGTCAAGTTGCCCCTATAGGTCACAGATCTAACTAACTCTTCCAAAATTCTACACTTAGGATAACCATTAGTGGGGAAAAAGCTAGACTAACTCAAGTCCTGTGTCTATAGGGGTACTTCCACCCTCACCCCGCGTCCCTGTGCTCCACATTCTACAGATGGAACTCTGTGTTTCACATTCTACAGATGGAACTCTGTGCTCCACATTCTACAGATGGAACTCTGTTTCTCACATTCTACAGATGGAACTCTGTGCTCCACATTCTACAGATGGAACTCTGTGCTCCACATTCTACAGATGGAACTCTGTTTCCCTCGTCAGGGTAATAGAACTCCTCCAGTCTGGTCTGCAGTAGTCTGGAGTCTGCAGCTCACCTCTGTTTGTTCTGTGTACCGTGGTTCCTCTCTAGGTGTGTTCACACTCCATTTAGTTGTCTGACACTTAGATTCAAGTTGAATCTAATCTAAAAATGTATGTACCTTAATGATGGTGCACCAAACACACCATTGTGACGTTGTCGATGCAAGTTGATAGACATTTTCTTTTACACCTTTTTATCTATCTATCTATCAAACAATTTATCAAAATATAAAATTATCTATTATCTATTATCTATCTCGTAAAAGGTGGTAACTAATATTTCCAAAAAGACACTTGACCGAACTGTCATTCAGGATTTAGTTTTCGCCTGTGAGACATTTTTGACACGTCTTACTTTTTACCAGACCGTAAACCTGGTTGCTACCAGGTTTGTTTTGAAGGATTGGTTGCATAGCAACCAAGCAGCGAATGATTTGAGCCACATTCATGGAACTGAACTTGAGTTGAAATTATCGTGAATTAGAAAAAATATAGTCTTGATTGTCTCTAATCGCCCTTCTAGCAATACCCCCCTGGATGACTACAAAAACATCCAGATACGACCTACAGAAAGCTATCAGAGATGGTAAAAGGCAACACAGGGACAAGGTAGAATACACAATACCTGACGTGGGTCGCATGCGATTACGGATTATAAGGGCCAGACCTCGCAGAATGTGCACCGACGCTTCGCTTCCTGACAAGCTCAACAGCTTTCACGCTTGGTTTGAGGAAAATCCAGCCCCCCCCATAAAGGCTCTTGCTCCTCGCGAGGATAGTGTGCTATTGATTACTGCGGCTGACAGCAGTGAGGCCTTTAAGCATGTCAACACCCACAGAGCAGCCGGCCCAGATGGCCCTGGCCGTGTCCTCAGAGCACATGCTGACCAGCTGGCCGATGTCTCCTGTTCCTGTATTCTGTGTATAGGACAAATACACTTTGATCTGATTTTGATTTGACAAACACACATCAAGTAGATGAGGACGAGGTCATGTTATGACTACAGAATGTTCTTGAGGGGAGTCAGATGGGAGTCATATTTATTGTGCTAAACACACTTACACTTGTAGGGGAGAGTGGGGTAAGATGAGCCAGTGGGTAAGTTAACCCACCCCCTGTATCTAGGCAATTGTACTTATTTGTTGTCATGTGACCATACATTCAGGAAGCACCCATAATTTCTATCTGGCTGTGATGGAGAGAAGCACGTGGAAAAGTGGTAAGTATGTTTTATCACATGAAACAGTTTTGCTTGTCAAAGTACATTTTCTACATGTCTAAAAATATATATCTTACATGCTGGTGATTTGCCAACGTCTAAAACCATGTGAATCATTTAGCTAACCTAGGCAGTTCTTTCCAAAATGGTGGCTGTGGGAAAAAGTGAGCCAAATGCTGTGTGGTAAATTGAGTCAGTGGTTCAACTTACCCCCCCCCAGGCACTGAAGTTAAATTAAGTCTCTGAAGTATAATTATTATAAGTATATCATTAATATAAGTATTTCAATGTAGTCTTACACAACTGATTTGGTTTTACATATTTTAAACATTGTAGAAAAGCCAAGAACGTACAAGAGAAAGACTGACTGGAGCTCAAGCCTCTTGAGGAGATGGAGTGATGGAAAGAGCAGAGAGAGATGGAGAGAGCAGCCACTGAGGTCAAGACTGGACAATCCAGAGCAGTGGCAAAACAAACAGAAATATTGACAGATCAACCCAGGTCAACCCAGCATAGATACATAAAAAAGAAAGAGGAAAATAGCAGGGTAGAGTGGAACAGCAGAGGCAAAGAGGGTCTTCACAGAGGAGACAGAGAAGGAGCCTGCAGACCACATTAAAACATAACAGACCAGTTCTATGACCTTACTCCAAAGAAATGCTGTGAACTGCCATTTGAATTGGCAGACAGAAACAACATTCCTGTCCCCAACAACTGGAACGTGAAGGTTTTAACAGGTAGGGTGTGCAGGAGATCACATGATTCAGTAGGTCAGCTAAGGCTAACTGATCTTGTGTAGCTAAATACAATATCATGATAGAATGAATTCTATTCTTTTAGGTCGAGATTGGTTCAACAATTTTAAGACACACTACCATCTCTTTTGCCGTAGAGAAAAAGTAAATTGGCCAATTTACCCCCAAAATGGCTCAATTTACCTCTCGACTCGGATCAACTTACCCTTAACCTGGGGCGAGTTGAGCCACAAGAGCACTTTTTTAATTAGAAGTTATATTTTCACAGCCCTTTGTCATAGATGCATTCTAAGCATTTTGATTGACAGGAGACATCCTGAAATAAAGGTAGATGTTTTCGTTTGACTTCTGTCTCATTTGTCCTTGCGTAGAGGACAACATAAATATAAATTGGCTCATCTTACCCCAGTCTCCCCTATCTACTGGAGGACTAAAGGGGGAACCAGGGGAACCGTCTCCTCCGGGCAGGAGAATGCACATAAACAGAAGGGACACAGGAAATGCAGATAAAACTCACACAGGAAAACACACATAAACCCTGAGAAGTGAACTCATTCATACAGAAGCTGCCAGTGAGGCTGTAGTCTAGGGAGGGCTGGGGATACGCACAGGAGACCATTAGGAGACCGCAGAGACTTGAAGGGTTAACTTTAATGACCCAGAGTCAGTGTGCTCTGCATATCCTGGCAGAGGAGAAGGGTTTTATAACTGCATGATATATTCTGTTCCAAATAAACGGTTAACACTATTTAATAAACTATTTAAACTAACAACTTCAGGTGGAAATGTTATAGAACATGGTAAATGGTAGTGAAACAAATGAATTCTGTGAATCTACTGCTACTGCTTAATGTTTACGTATGTTATGTAATGTAACTATGTTTTTTAGACACAAATGACTTACCTATAGTTGCTTAATTCACACGGGCCTTTCTGCGCCTGGTTGACAGCGGTTGCACCCTGCTGCAGAGCCTTTCTGCTGGTCGCCTTCAGCTGGCAGATGTTGCCGTACGTCTTCCCGTCGCTGCCGCAGACCTTCCAGCCCAACTTGCACTGGCAGAAGCCTTTGGAGAGCCTCTTGCCCCCCGGGTGTTTGCAGGCCAGTCCGTCGCCGCAGGGCAGGTCGTCTTTGCGCCCGCAGGGGTCCCCCTCCCCCTGGGCACACACCAGGCAGCAGGCGCAGTGGTCCGGGACGTACCCCCCGGGGCAGCTCGGGCTGGGGCAGGTACTCACGTCGCACCGCGTTGGGCATCTGGGTTTGGGCTCGGCCCCCCTGACCAACTCCTCCACGCACAGAAAAACCGTGGCAAACAATAGAACCTGCATCGTTTGCTATCAAGTACGACGGGATATGTGATAAACCCAAAAAACTACACAAAGAAAAATTAAAACATAAAATGTTTTAAAACAATTTACTTGGAGGTCATGTTCGTCGTAAAACGGTAACCGGCGATTTGGAAAACGTGAGTGCGCAACGCTCCACAGCTTTACGCATCACTGTCCTGAAGGTTGTTGAGACAAAAATCAAACTCGCCAGAGAGTCATTCGTTGTGAATAAGTTAAACAGTCCTCTCTTGGTCCACATTAAAAGGAAAAACGCATTTCTAGAGAGATAAATGCATCACAAAATACTCGCGTAATGATGCGTCTTAGTCGCTGCAAGTTATCTCTGTTGATCCCGAGGAAGCTCCATTGAACTGTGTGTGAGTGTCTCTGCACAACAGAATATATTATTTTCTTCTCTCCCAGGTTTGAGAAGGTTTGAGAAGGTTCCGTATCATTTGGGTCTGCTCCTATGAAAGCGCTCTGGTTCTGGAGAGGCGGAGACCTGGAGACCTCCTCCTGGAGGCGGAGTTGGATCATCTCTCCACCCTTCCATCATATTCAGATCATCTCTCCTCCCTTCCATCATATTCAGATCATCTCTCCTCCCTTCCATCATATTCAGCACGAATATTGTCATCAACATCATATCATATCCTGCGATGATGCGTGACTTGAACATTAACTTAGTTGTTAGAACATTGCCACTGTCTGTGATGCCCATCATCACCTCCCATGCCAACACCCAATTCAGTTGGGACCAAAAAAAAAAAAAAAACATTTGAATTTGATGTGCAATGATGTAACTATTCTGTTTTCACACACCACGGCATGCAGACAGTCAGTCACAAGTGCTTGGTTTTCCTTTAAAAACATTAAGTAATTCATTCCTCAGATGTGGATGTGA
>NC_137682.1:1361375-1366375 GCF_963989245.1 Nansenia antarctica | reverse complement strand
TTGATCCACGCTTCCTGTTTGCTATTACTGTTATGAAAATAAGTCTTTCAGGAGATCAGCTGAGCAGTCCATTAAGTCGTTACAAAGTAACGTCACAAAGTAATTCACTCCACTCACCTGAAACAAGCCCCAGACTAGACCTTTGCTGTCTTCCAATCAGTGGAGGTATGTGGAGTTAGTGATTGATACCATTCCTCATTCCATTCCATGTATTACATTAAGCCCATCCTACGATTTATACCTCCACCAGCCTCCCACTAGCTTCAATCATGTTGTCTCAATTCTCAAACATACATACAGGCCTGTACAGTACGTAAGCCCTGTCTGAATACTCTTAACACGCATCCTTCCTTCCTTGATCTGACATGACCTGATTGGTGAAAGTAATGCAATGAAAAGCTTTGCTTGGATCAATCCCATTCATGTGAGATCAGTGACTACTTCAAGAAAAGAATGAAAGGCAGCAGTTCTATAACATTGGAACAGCACCATACTGTAGTCTCTGATGATTCATCCCTTATGTCAACACGATAGCATTCTCTCTGACCACAGGTCATCATTAAGAAACATACAACACATACATGTTTCATTATCTCTGTATGGATACATGGCTTATTGTATATGTGATTTATATATGATAGGTCAATGACAGTAACGCACAGTTACACACTGACTGGCCGAATCACATTAACAATCAGCTGTGGTTTAAAAATAAACAAAAAAATACATATTTACACTGGTTTCAATCATTTACATCTACATGTTTGGCATTTAGCAGAGCAGACGCCTTATTCCAAAGCGACTTACAATCAATACATTTGAATACTAAGCAAGTGAATCATCAATCCACCAGTCGTAGCAGGAAGAGTAATCCAGCTCAGGCCCGGGGCCATTGATAGAAGGAAAACCTTCTTCTATCACCTTCTTCTAAACCTAGTTTTTTTATTTTATTTTTTATTACTGGAGGAACAGAGAAACAGTACAAGGGGGGCAATAGAAGTTCTTAGGGACACAGTAGAGGGGAAAGCGGACGTCTTTAGGAGACGTAGTGCTGAGGGGCAGAAGATGTCTCAATGGAGAATGCAATGTCTACTTGGTATCGGTTCTTTCATCACAAGTTGACAATTGTGTGCTGCTCAATGACATCCAAGTGCCTCTGCTCAACCCTGCTCCTGCAGACCCGCAGGGTTCTTCTTCGGCGTATGGGTTGTTGTTTTCCTCTCCACTCCACCAGGCTCGGGGCCGAGGGGCTACCCTTTTACCACCCCGAGACTTGGTTGAGGGGCTCACCCGGGCTATATTTCTGGACACCCCTCCAGAAGCCACGTCAACCCCCACAGGGTTGAGGAACACTGACTTAGGATGTTGGTTGTTTAGTTTTGGCCTCGCGTCCGTTGGCCTTGGTACTGTGGTACTGGGAGGTGCTGCGGTAGTGCTGGTCCGGCGCCAGGTTGATCCGGCGGACGTTGAGATCGGCGGCGAAGGCCCGGGCTTTCTGGTAGAAGAAGAGCGAGAGCTCGCGGTCAACCAGGAAGTTGTGGTAGATAGTAGCCAATCGGGTACAGAGCTGCAGCTGGGACTTCTTGTTGCCCAGGTCCATGGCCGCGGCCAAGGCCAGGTGGTAGTACCCTGCTGCGTCAAACGGGTCCTATAGGTCAAAGGTCAAAGGTTAGAGGTCAGAGTTGAAGTTAGAAATCAAACTCTTTGAAGGACCATTAAAGCTGGTTTGGTTGTTTATAGTGGGGGGATAAGATAAGGGAAAAAATCAATAAAAAATCAGGACAGACACTTATTTTGTTTCATGTGTACTGTTTTGCAATAAATAATTGATTACAAAAAGCTGTTTTGGTTGGTGAAAAACAACGTTAGTCTGTTTTTATATGTAGCTGAGGAATCACAAGATCATGGCTCTAGCTCCCCCATATTTACATGACTTCCAAAGGTTTGGTGGTACATTCCTAATTTCAATGGCTGTAAGTGAAACTCAACAAGGAGTTTCACCAGAAGAATGCAAGAATATTCTATTCTATGTGTTAAAATAACAAAAATAAAAGCCACACAGTCTCTCTGTAAACAGCTTTAGTTTGAGCCTTTTACCTTCAGATCATAGAAGATGATGTCCCCCAGTGTCTGATAGACCCTGACGTAGTACAGGGTCTCCTCGTCGAACTGCAGGGGCGTGGGGCAGAGGGACAGGGTCTTCAGGTAGTAGTGTTCCGCCAGCTCAAACTGCCCCAGGCAGTGGTACAGGGTGGCCAGCCTGTGGTAGGCCACTCTCTCGTTCAGATGATCTCCTGAAGGAAGAAACAAAAGAAAAACGAAACATGCCCGATGTCTAGAGTTATTAGCTGTACTTTGGAACACAGCTTTAACCAGATAGAGACCACAAAAGAATGATCAGGTAAGGAAATGTTTACCCTACTATATTATATATATATATATATATATATATATATATATATATATATGTTTACCCTAATATATCTGAGCAAAATCAGGAGTTGAGTGGACATTTCATGACGTTAGAATTATAAAGTTCTATCTCCATTTTTGTCAAAATTTAGTTTTTTACATATTCTGATCCATTGGGTGTTTATTAATGCCTGTGTGGTGTTATTTTTTAAATGTTGACATTTTTGAGTTAGTAATTAATAAAATACAAAGGTTCCATCTCACAAAACATAATGGAATGTAAAAACTTTGACGCTCAATATCTCTGAACGACCCTAAACGGAGATAGAACCTTCTCATTCTAAACGGAGATAGAACCTTCTCATTCTAAACGGAGATAGAACCTTATCATTCTAAACGGAGATAGAACCTTCTCATTCTAAACGGAGATAGAACCTTATCATTCTAAACGGAGATAGAACCTTATCATTCTAAACGGAGATAGAACCTTCTCATTCTAAACTCACGATCTGTCTGAACAAACTACAGGATAAGGCCATAGAGCTGATCAGTCTGTAGTTCTGGTTCTGTCTGACACCTGGTGGCCTGGCGTGAGAGTTGTCATGAGTCTTCCCTGTGTGTGTGTGTGTGTGTGTGTGTGTGTGTGTGTGTGTGTGTGTGTGTGTGTGTGTGTGTGTGTGTGCGCGTGTGTGTGTGTGTGTGTGTGTGTGTGTGTGTCCTACCCAGAGTAACACTGATGTCCAGGGCCGCCTGGGCGAACTCCACCGCCTCCCCGTACTGCTTCAGCTGCAGCAGCAGATCCACCAGCTTGTTGGACAACCTCAGTCTGACCTCAGTACTGCTGGTCTTCACAGCGATGGGCAGAGCTCGGTCCTGCAACATACACACACGTTGTTGTAAGCACACTCATGTACATATACACACACACACACACACACACACACACACACACACATATAGACACGGCTGTTCTAGTGTCAACTGTCACTTAGATCCAACTGTCACTTAGATCCAACTGTCACTTTCAAATTAACCTCAAGATTCCTGTATATACCCTGACACACACACATACACGGTCTCACCCTGTAGAAGCACACTGCCTTCTCTCTCTCCGTGACGCCGTTGAAGAACACGTCCCCCGCCGCCTCCAGCAGCTGCAGTATGAAGTGTGTGTCTCCTGTGTTGAGGCCGACGTCCTGAGCCACCTGGGGAGCAGAGCAGGAGGAATAGGAGTCAATCAGGGGCTGGAGGGGGGCGCTTAGGTGGCGTAGCGGGTTAAGCGTTGACCATGTAACCGCAGGGTCCCCGGTTCGATTCCGGCCGGGGACATATCCTGCATGTCATCCCTCCTCTCTCTCTCACCCGTCCTTCCTGTCTAAATCTCTACTGTATCTGTCAATGACAAATATGAGTGGGACTGTCCCACTCAGAAAAAAACTTACTTAAAAAAATAACTAACTAAAAAAGAAAACATCTGAGAATGAGGATAAACATGTGTTTTAGTTTTTTTTCATTTCGTTCCACACATTACAACGAGCCTGTCCTCCGATTCCTACCTCCACCAGCCTCCACTGGAGTCAATACCCTTTAATGTTAATGTTAATTTTATTTATAATGCGCCCCCCATCCAACTTTTACATCGGCCCGGGGCGCAGCTTTATTTTACAGCTGAACTGACTTAATGTTCTACCATAGACAACCAGTGTGGGTTGATAAAGAACTGTGATAGCTTTCAAAATCAGGGCTCATGAGGACCATGACAACCTGCTAGCTAGCAAAGTTGATCCGTTATATGAGTATCCGTATTGAATGTCAATTTGGCACTTCGTGAGCTTAGAATTCTAAGGTTCTATCTCCGTTTAGGGTAGTTCAGAGATATTGAGCGTCAACGTTTTTACATTCCATTATGTTTGGTGAGATGGAACCTTTGTATTTTATGAATTACTAACTCAAAACATTCAACATTTTAAAAATAACACCACACAGGCATTAATAAACACCTAATGGATCAAATTATGTAAAAAACTCAATTTTGACAAAAATGGAGATAGAACCTTATAATTCTAACGTCACGACTTAGATGGGCAGGTAAGCTGGTGAGCTGGAGTCTGACCTGGATGTAGAGGTCCACCAGCTCGTTCTGGCCCAGCATGTGGTAGATCTTGCCGGCCTGCAGCCACGCGTAGGCCTCCTTCTCCCTCTGGCCCATGTCGATGAAGATCCCCAGGCTCTGTTTGGTGTAGTCCAGGGCTGACCGGTACGCCCTGAACACACAAATACACAAAACCAGGGTATCATCAGGGTATATACAGGAATCTTGAGGTTCATTTCAATACCTTTCTAAGACTTTTTAAAGACCTTGTTGTCAATATTTTTCCAGACCTCACCGCCACTTGGAGCTGTAACCGTTTACATCAGTGACACCTTTAACTTAACAGTTTTAGTTTGCAATAGACTAGACCACTATCATACAACAGAATTTCCGGTTCATCTTTGTTTTTTAATAAAACTAATACATTCACAAACTTTTACTAAACGTTTTTAGGACTCAAACTCTTTGGACAGAGTCTAATTCAGAAAAATACCTA
>NC_137682.1:1340985-1355985 GCF_963989245.1 Nansenia antarctica | reverse complement strand
ATTTGTACACACTCATACATAACAATACAGACACGCTGCACTCGCCCCACTATAGCCTAGTAGGTTTTGACCAAATCACAGTTCAATGACTCAATGCTCCCAGACCAAGGACCCCTTCTCTCTGTGCCAGACTTCAGTGATGCAGCAACTACGTTACCCATTTCAGGACCATAGGCCTCAGACAGGCTTACACAGACATGTTTGTAGTTTTGCATCAATGTTTCAGCTGTGCTGAGCTGTGCTGTACTGTACTGGCTTGGTTACGTATATCCCACATGTGAAAAGGACATATCCGAGCCAGCACAGCATGGTTGGGGTTGGTTCTGTCGTGTTTAAAGCCCCTATGAGACACTATAGAAATGTTGGCACACTCCAAATTGTCCACATGTTGTTTTATCATTCCCTTCAACCTACAGTATATTCCACCCCCAACAGCACTATGTTGGTCCAGCTTGATTTAATTATTCTTACAACAGAATCTACAACAATAATGAAATCTGGAACACTCGTCAATCAACTAGCATCAGAGGGTGGAGCTGTCGCGGGGTATACTGTGAACTTCTGCCTGTTTAAGATAAACATGTTGATCTTGTTTAGATAGGTAGGTCAAGTTGTTGAAGCGTTGTGACCTGGGGGGGTATTCCATCAACGTCATTAAAGGAAAATCCATGCTTATTTTGATATGTCTCACAAGATCTCGTGGGATTTATAACTAAGCCTGGATTGTCCTTTAGTGACCTTGATGGAATACCCCCCTGGGGAGGGTCGAGGAACTGTATTGAATCGGTTTTACATTCCTTTGTCGTTTTTCTGTTTGTTTCTTCCTTTCTTTCTTTGTCCTTGTAACACTGTCAATGTTTGATGATTAATCACATACTGTAAGTATGTATGTAAGGATGTAAGGAGTCCAAGACATTTTACTGTTGATCCACATAAAATTAGGAGCATTCTAAAAAACGTTTGGGGCATTATAGTATGATGTGAAAGTCTGATTTGTCTGTCTATTTTACCTGTTGAGATTCAACCTCTGATTATGATGAAGTGCTGTGTACACTTTGATGGACTGCATGTGATGTGCCAGACCAACATGCTCTGACAACAGAACTTGAAACAAGGGCCAGTTTCCTGGACCCAGATTAAATTGAGTCCTGGGTTAAAAACCATGTCTATTGGAGATTCTTCTCAGATTAATATGTATTGTATTCCAGGAGTAGGCTTGAAGGGCAACTGAAGTGATAAAACTGTTTTTTTCTCGAAAATAGTCTATGTGGCCTTAGTAATAGCCATATACAGTACATCAATACTAGCTCCAAAAGTGACTAAAAGGTTTTTAATTTTTTCAGAGAACAGAGCCCACATTTTAATTTATTTTTATGTGAAAATGAAATAAAGGATCATACATTTTGGTTGGGAATCTCTTGTTATTTCTTTTATAGGGGTTATAGGCTGGTTTCAATCTTAATCCTGGATTTAATAACATATAACATATGCCAATATAAAATCTCCTTTGATGATGTATTTACGTATGTATTATGTAGTCCGGGATAAGGTTTAACATACTGTCTGTCCAGATTAACCAGCCCAACGAGTCTAGAAGGGTGGAGTGTGGTTCTAGGATGGTGGAGTGTGGTTCACGTGGAGGCCATCTAGATGGAGACAGAGCCTCACAGCCAGCCTCTGTAATCCCACATCCACACTCTTTCTCTCAAAAGCTCAGTAAAGCTATTTCTGTCTCAGTTACGGCCCAGTTTGGCCATTTCATGACAGAGATAGAGTCTAAATTAGCGGTGATGTTTCGTCAATTAATGTAATCTTGTGTAGGTTATTGAGGCAGGGACAGATTCTTGTGTTCATTGGGTGATTTTATGATTAGTGTGATTCTCTGCTTTCCATCTTTGTGATGTCATCCTTTTTTCTCCTCTTTTTTCTCTCGCCCTCTTTACCATAACATTATTTTTCACTCTGTCTGTCTATCAATCGCCTCCTTTCTTCGTCTCCTTTCTTTTCTCTTTATCCCTTTCTCACTGAATAGACCCTTCCCCCTCTCCTCTCGTCCCTCTTCCTCTCGCCCTCCCTCTCTCCAGTCCCTGACAGTAAAGTCCCCCCCCCCCCCCCCCCCAACTGAACGTCCCCCCTTCCAACAAACCCCTCACTGACACCCACGGCAACCAAAAACCTCAGAGAAATTCAGTTTTTAAAAAAAACTACTAACCCCCCCTCCCCCCCCCCTCTCTGTACATCTTTCTCTATTTCTGCTCAGTATGACTTTCACTCATCATCTCATTGTCTTATCACTCTTTTTCTGCTTCTATATCACTCCCTCACCAATTTGTGTGTTTCTTTCTTTTATAAAGGTAATGAAAGAGAGGAAGGGAGAGGAGGAGGAGGAGGTGGAGGAGGAGGAGGAAGAGGAGGGGGAGGAAGAGGAGGAGGAGGAAGAGGAAGAGGAGGGGGAGGAGGATGAGGAGGAGGAGGAGGGGGAAGAGGAGGGGGAGGAGGAGGAGGAGGAGGAGGAGGGGGAGGAGGCGGAGGAGGAGGAGGAGGAGGAGGGTGAGGAGGAGGAGGACGAGGGGGAGGAGGAGGAGGAGGAGGGGAGGAGGAGGAGGTGGAGGAGGAGGAGGAGGAGGTGGAGGAGGAGGAGGTGGAGGGGGGAGGAGGAGGAGGAGGAGGAAGAGGAGGGGGAGGAGGAGGAGGAGGAGGTGGAGGAGGAGGAGGTGGAGGGGGGAGGAGGAGGAGGAGGGAGAGGAGGAGGAGGGGGGAGGAGGAGAAGGAGGGGGAGGAGGAGGAGGAGGAGGAGGAGGAGGAGGAACCAAATGACAGGAGAAGGAGAGGGTGAGTTGAATGTGTATGTAGGATGGCGAGAGTAATCTTGACTGGAAAGCCAGGCGGTGGAGCAGTAGGGGGGGAGAGGCCGTAATGAACAGAGTTTGGAGAAAGAAGGAGGAAAAAAAAAAAATTTAATCAAGACGGGAGGGAGAGAGAAACAGAGAGAGAAACAGAGAGAAACAGAGAGAAACAGAGAGAGAGAAACAGAGAGAAACAGAGAGAAACAGAGAGAAACAGAGAGAGAGAAACAGAGAGAGAAACAGAGAGAGAGAAACAGAGAGAGAAACAGAGAGGAACAGAGAGAAACAGAGAGAAACAGAGAGAAACAGAGAAACAGAGAGGGCCCCGCAGACCTGATCTGATTGTGCTTGTGTGTAGATGGTGCGATTCTTAGATTCGTTAGTCCACGTCACCTGTGACATTCTTCTTGGGAGGTCCGGACTTAAAGGGCTAGTCTCGTTCCGCCGCTCGGTGAGATTTGTCTGCGGTCCTTTCGAGCATCTCAGATCGCACCGTAATCTCTTTAATGTGTGGCCCAGTACCTTATCTACCTGATCACGGGCCTGCCTGCATTTCCCATCACCCCTATCTGCTCATCTGTGGAACACGCCACTACCCCACCTCCGCGGGGGTGTCTGATGAGTGAATACCTGCTACCCTGCCTCTGATAAGACCTGTTCCCTTTCATCTGCCTGAATGGTTCAGTCTCAGTCCTAGAGTTAGGTGTAGCAAACATGCCTTCTTTGTTTACCTAATCACCTAGATGAAAGTGTTCATCTAATCACCCAAACATCTACGATATTATTTTAGCACAAGGGAGTTCCAGAACATACCTACACACATGTATGCGTACATGTACACACACACACACACACACACACACACACACACACACACACACATACAAACACTCAAAACACACAAGGCTTGCTAGTCCTCTACCCCTATACATATACACACACACACACACACACACACATACACAAAAACAACATACCCAGAAAGACTTGTTGCCCACCTCTCCACCTGCCCCCCTCCCCCCCCCCCCCCCTCCCATACCTAACCCCAGGGTGCGCCTCCTCTCTCTAGCTCATTAGAGTTACCTGTCACTCTCTCACTCAGAGGTTGGCAAACACTTCCTCTATTAGGTCCATTATGGGCCTGTCTAATGTCTGCTATCTGTCAGAGCGGCGCACAACAGGCCGCAGCTGGCCCGTCAGGTGGGCTGGCCGGGTGACTCATACCTGGAACCTACCTGGGAAAACCTAGCTTGACATTTACTAAAAAACCTTCCTGACAAAGGAACCTAGCTGAGATATTGACACGTCTTTCTAGGCCAGTCAGTCAATGTTAATACCACCCATGTTGTTGTGGAGTAAATTAGTTGTAGCGACATCATCTTTAATGACTTTTTTAAATTGTAAGCTTAGTGTTTTGGTTATTATTAGCTGACAACATCATTATATAGGCTAGTTTGTTTTTGGTTACTAGCTGTTTTTTCATTCTCAAAACATAACAGGTGATATGTAGTCATTATGCCATTATGCCTTGTCACGTTACTGTGTTGTCAGGCTACATCTTCTTCATATCTAACGCTACTGTACTGTAGCGAAGATAAATGTTGCGGGCAAGTAATTATGGCCCTTCATTCCTGGTGGAAGTCATTTGAAGTCGCTGAGGAGCTGCCGTGTCTCACTGCAAGCTGGTGCCTGACTAACATCTCGTCTTATCGTGTGCTCCTCGAATTAGCTAGCTGCTGTAAATCAACCAGCACTAAACGCTACAACTACACTACAACACCCTAACCCAGACAGGCCGACCACACTGGCCTTGTTAAAGGCAGCCAGACACAGACATACACACACACACACACACACACACACACGCACACGCGCACACACACACACACACACACACACACACACACATGCACAGATGCAAAAACATGTATTCACATGCAGACACACACACAAACACACACACAGCTTACACATGCATACATACACACATACCCAATTTACACACATGCATGCGCACATAGCCTAAGCGCAAACACAAACACACGCACACGCATACACACACACACACACACACACAGACACACAGACACACACACTATCAGTAGAGATCAGGACAGGCAGTGGAGGGTGGCTGCTTTGACAGCTACTGTTGAGAGATGAGGGAGGGAGCGCACACACACACACACACACCTCCCTACCGCATAGAGAGAAACTGTCTCCAGGTTTTTCCATTAACCTGTTGAGCCTTTCCAGGGCTGAGACCAACGCTGAGACCAGTGTTCACGTTCACAACCTCACCACCTTCTGGTGACGTGGGTTAGGGTTAGGGCCTTGGGACTCCACCTTATAAGATGACAGTTGTGTTATGTCAATGGAAATGGAACTCTGACCTATAATCAAGTTGATTTTGTGATATGGACCTTGCTGTAGGCTATAGTCTACCCATTACAATCATAAAACACAACGTGTGTGTGTGTGTGTGTGGTGCAAATAGCCAGCAGTAACAGTGCCTACCTAATAGCTGTAAACTATTTTTCTACTTTCCCCATCTATATGATCAAGATGATAGCCCTGATATCTCCCAACTGCTAATTATAGAAGTTGTACTGATGTTAATCACAACACTGAATCTCATCGCCACAATCAGGCACCCCCCACCCCCACCACCACCCCACCCCCCCCTACCCACCCAGAGCTACCCTGTTATTGCGTGACAGGCTCTCCTCAGCGTGAGCATGAGTCAAAAATGCAGCGGATCCGGCGTTCAGTGACATCTCAGCCAACCGTGACGGCGCTCAGCCAACAGCAGAACAGCAGACACCCACTCGCTCACCTGCGAGCAAACAAACGCAGCGAGCAGGTCTGTCAACGACCTGTGCAGAGGGAGTGGTGGTTCGTTACATACGTTGATGTAGGTCTGGGGAGGGAGGGTTCACTCAGGATGTGCGTTCTGGACCCACAAAGAGGTGCCAAAGTGCGTGATTCTAATTGGCTATGCTGATTTGTTTATGTTTATGTTTATGTTTAATATGCAGCACAACAACCTTTATGTAATTGGCAAAGCCTCTAAACGTGTGTGTGTGAGAGTGCGGGTGCGGTTGTGGAATGGGAGGAGAGGGTGTTTGCCCTGCGTGCGAGAGAGGAGTGGTTCTTCTAGGCTTCCCAAGGAATGCAGGTAAATAATACGCACTGAGTTTCCATGACGACTTCTGAAGTGGAGGAGTTTCCTGGAGCACTGTTGACGAAATGGTTTATTTTTTTTGTTTATCTAATCCCCCAATCTCCTCATTTAGGTGTCATTGATACAATACAAATTAAATTAAATTACCAGTAGAGCCCGTATCTGCTTGTTGATTAACTTAAAAGTAAGATGGGTTACATCACAATCACAGCTAAATTAGTTTATGAGTAGCCTAAGTAAGTAATGTGTCAGCAAAGCAAATGCCAAAGCAAGCGCACATACAAACAGAGAGACAGAGAGAGAGAGGGAGAGAGAGAGAGAGAGAGAGAGAGAGAGAGAGAGAGAGTGAGAGAGAGAGAGAGAGACAGAGACACAGAGAGAGAGAGACAGAGAGAGAGAGAGACAGAGACAGAGAGAGACAGAGAGAGAGAGAGAGGGAGAGAGAGAGACAGAGAGAGAGAGACAGACAGAGACAGAGAGAGAGAGACACAAAGAGACACAGAGAGAGAGAGACAGACAGACAGACAGACAGACAGAGAGAGAGAGAGAGAGAGACAGAGAGAGAGACAGAGAGACAGAGAGAGAGAGAGAGACAGAGAGAGAGAGAGAGACAGAGAGAGAGAGAGACAGAGAGAGAGAGAGAGACAGAGAGAGAGAGACAGACAGAGAGAGACAGAGAGAGAGAGACAGAGACAGAGAGACAGAGACAGAGAGAGACAGAGAGTGACAGAGAGAGAGAGAGACAGAGACAGAGAGAGAGAGAGAGAGAAACAGAGACAGAGAGAGAGAGTGAGACAGAGAGAGAGAGAGAGAGAGAGAGAGACAGAGAGACAGAGAGAGAGAGAGAGAGTGACCACCACCTGACTCGCACACAGAGCCGTTCTCTGTTCCACAACTTCTCCTAATACTTAGAAGTCACACCGCCAGCATCTCCCACGCACTTGTTTAGCCCCGACTCACCAAAGCCATGGTAACCACTTGTTGAAGCCTCACTGCCCGTTGCTAGGATATTGAATGTATCCTACCAGAAAATCCCCGCCCCCCCCTCCCCCACCCCATCACCAAATTCGACCCCCTCTTTACGCACAGCCTTATCTAACTTCCTCCAGTGGCGCAACAGAGACTTTTTCTTAGGATCCTTGTTAAACATAAACCTAATGAAAAGCTAGTCAAGTCATGTAGGTTTATACAGTTTATAATTGAAAGTGTCCTACACAGTTCCACCACCACCACACCATCAGTCCTTCTAACCATCTGGCTAAAGAGTTACTTGGCACAAGCAAAGTGCTCTAGTGTCCTCCAACGCTTTTCCTTCCCCCAATGAATAGTTTTACTTTTATGATGGATCTCATAGGGCTCATTGTTCAGATATCAAATTTCCCTAAATTAATTAATATTCTGAGTGGTGCGTTTGGTTTGGTTATGGATTAGCAGTCTTATGCAATTTACGCGCTTTTCTTGGCACTAGTTTCACAGCCTGTGTTGCCAGGGGAGACGAGGAGGCCTGTGTGTTGCAGTGAGTTTGTGATGTCAGATTGTCAGAGAGAGAGAGAGAGAGAGAGAGAGAGAGAGAGAGAGAGAGAGAGAGAGAGAGAGAGAGAGAGACCCCCACACCTCCTTCACTCCTCACCCCCTCCGAGGCACTCATCTCTCCCCCCTGCTCACATCCCCTCCCCTTACTGGCCGATTAGCCGGTGCGGGCTCTGAGGCTCTCCTATTTCCATGAGAAAGGCGCCGGGCGGTGAAAGGGTTAAGCCTGGGCCCGGGGAAGAAGGGAGACGAGGCCCCGAATGCAACGCTAATTTTCTGCTCGGCGGGGGGGCGAGAGAAAGGGAGGGGGGGAGAGAGAGAAAGGGGGAGTAAGGGGAGAGAAAGGGAACAAAGCGCCCCGGGGGAGTCGCCGAGGGTCTCAGCGGCTTTACTATGTGCACCTGCGAGCTCAAAAGCTCCGGACAATGTGCCTCCGAAACGGCCAATTACGGCCGGGCCAGCCACCCGCTTTCTCTCCGGAGAGGGAGAGGAGGGAGGGGGGGGGAGAAAGTGAATTTTAAAAGAGGGAATAAGAGAAGAAAGTAAATGATCGACCCTAAATCATCCCGCGCGCTGCCCCGCCTCTCACCACCCCGGACGGGACCATGTTCTCCCCCCAAACTTTGTTTTGTCCGCCTCCAAGTTTTATTTTAAGCGTCCTAAGCAGATCGGTGCACCTGTGGCGGGACTGTTAAACATCAACAGGCTGGTCTGATTGAGCGCATGTCGCATGTCGCGATTGTTATTCTCTTAATGATGTGGGACACGAGGTCATCGCTGCTCCAAACAGCTGAGCACCAAAAGTGATCCAACAAATGGAATTGCGTTGTAAAAACATTCCCAATCAACTCGATAATAGAAGCATATTGGCTCGTTCGCTAATGGTTTCAAGGATATTCACCAGCTCAATGGACTATACTAGAGCCGTACATTTATGTATTTATTTAAAAACATGTTCCCCTTTCTTTATCTCAATCCTATTGCAATAAATGGGGCTCATATTATTCCCAAATGAATAACCTCAATGTTGAATTGACCTCTCAATCAAACGTGTAATCTGTACATTATGCAAATGAGCACATTGAAGTTCATTCACCAACAGGAGTTCCCACTATATAAATGATGCGTAATCTTTGAAAAGGCCAAATAGAAGTTACTATAATGGAAGCCGACATAACCCGAATGTTTACTGGCTGCGGGGGAAAAAACAAAAAATATATTTTAAGAAAAGCAGAGATTTCTTTTTTTTACTTTTTTTATTATTATTTTTTTTGTCGCCATTATTGCCATATGAACATGACATTTTTTTTTTAAACAAAAAAACAAAAACAAAAAAAAGACCCTTAGTATAAGAGCCGTAAAAAGAGTTTTATACACTATGCACATCAAAGTCACACTATTTACAAGCAGGAGTATTAACACACTAAAATAAAAACACAAATTGTTTACAGTAGAAAAAAGTTAACTTTTACACACTTTGATTGCAATGTAAACATCCACATGCGTTCCCTTTATTACTTTCAGATAAATTACAGCATGTAAACCCTCAGGACTTAAAATAATATTAGTAAGTGACTAATTCCCTTTTCAAAGTTGTGTTAAGTTAGTGGATTACTTAATACTAGGGGACTGTCAGAACATGACCAACTAGTGAGTCTCTACCACTGCTTCTGTCCTAACAACACACCCACTTAGCTGGAAAAAAGTAATCCAAATAAATTCATCATACCAAACAAAACTCTTAGCAGCACCTAATCATGAAATTGGGGTTTGACGGTGCTGTGCGAAAATAAACAAATGAACCAACATAGTCTTGTTAGCTGGCAATTTATATGAGAGGAGACATGACATGTCCTAGATGAACTGAAAACCCAACTCAAATTCTAGTTAAAGGAAAATTTAATGTAGGACCGCATAGCAACCAGATTGTTCTACCAGACAACGGACAAACTTAGAATATGACAATGTTACATCAATGTAAATTAATGCAGTTTGGAAGTCTAGGTTTCCAAAGTTTGTTCTAATTGAATTTAACAGCAAGTTGACTAAATCAAAACGGGTCATGCGTTTATGTTTTTTCCAGCTGACCCGTTTTGATTTAGTCAACTTGCTGTTAAATTCAATTAGAACAAACTTTGGAAACCTAGACTTCCAAACTGCATTAATTTACATTGATGTAACATTGTCATATTCTAAGTTTGTCAGTTGTCTGTCCATCACACTCAGTCCCTGTTTGCCTATGAAAAAAACCACATAATTCAGTAGTTTGTAAAATAAATCAAGACCTTGATTTGGAGGTATGGTAAACAATGACATGGAGTGCAGCATTTGATAAAATTCTCATTCAGTTTACAGGAGTTTTATTCTAAGAAGGATTAACTAGTAAAACACCTGCTTGAACACAAAGAGGATGTGAACAGAACCAAGGGAAACTTGGGACACTGCCAGTAACCCAACTCTAGAACATTTACAAAAAAGGGGTGTCAAATGGTTGTCTAATTAACCAACAATAACAGGGAACATCAAACACCATTGCAGCAACAAATGATGTTAAAGTTTAGACAAACCTAAAATGCATTGTATGGGGGTTGAATGTAGGTTCCAATATCCATAAACAAACCTTCTAGAATGAAGCAATGTATTGGTTTGCATTCTAAATAGTTTGGTGTTGTGCATATTGGAACAGAGCCATATGCCGCCATTGGATTCCAGTGAACTATTAAGATTGTCCAACAGGCTTTTACCATGTCATCCCACAGGATTGTGTTTGTTTTATAAAAAAAACTAAAAAGCACTTCACTCAACGCAAGGCACCAAGAGGTTATACTTATAAAAAAATACCACTCTTCATCCAAGTCATTATCTGTGCGTTTCTTCCAGTCACATGACTAGCAAGCAGCGGTTCTATTCGAGCTCGTCCGAGGGCCGTCATCGTTGGGCCAGGCGACAGAAAAACAGTTCTAGAATCAGAATCCTCAGAGGTCATGTGATTTGTATGTCACCGGCCGGAGGATGTTGATTGGCTGACCCGGTTCCCAGTGTTGTTGTCCCACGGGCCTCTCTATTGTACCCATCCCTCTGGGTTTGGGTTTGGTCCTGATTGCCCAGCATCGCCGTGAGAGGAGCCAACCAATGGGAGAGGCAGGACAATGCGGAGAGCACAATGGCACAGTGTTGAACGCTCAGAGCTGCTTGGTCACGTGTTGCAACATGGACCCAGATTATTTTGTGAATGGAAGTTAATGATGAGTTTTTAAAAGAAAAAAAAAATCATTATAATAATTATGTACACATAAAAAACAAACAAACAAACATAGTCGTCATCATCACAAGGTCAAAGTCTATGTTCACCCATCAGCGCTCAGTCCTTCATAGTTCGTAGAGAAGGGGGAGGAGTCTCCACACAGAGACCGAGCGGCCCGGTATAGGAGGACAGATTCTAATCAACATGCAGAGGTAGAAAAATTAACTTTTCATAAAGTCACTGCTTTTAAGACGCAACACAGAACCGTTGTGTGTGTGTGTGGTTGTGTGCGTGTGCACACGCTTGTGGACTTGAGTATTCAGGTCCAGGACAGGTGTGTGTGTGTAGTGTACTGTCCATCACACCCAGTCCCTGTCCTGCCCGTCTCCCTAGATGTGTGTGAGGGGGACCGTGCCACTGAGGTAGTGTTGCTGGACGCTGGCGTAGCCCCTCTGGCCCGTGGGGTCACTGGTGTCCCCCCCGGGGATGTACATGCTGATCATATCCCGCAGGTCCCCTTGTAAAGGCCCGCGGTGGTGGTTAGGTGCACCCGTCGGAGAGTGCGTCGGCTCTGGCTTCACCATGGACATGACCTGGCTGGACTGCTGGGGACTGCTGCTGTAAGACATCGGGCTGTCGGGGACAGAAAGGAAGAAGATCGTTAGAATTTAAAACTCTAAATCATCCTGGTAAAAGGAAGACAATGTAAGACTTGAGATAATGACGACTCAAGATTATAGGGATTGATGGGGATTAATATTAAACCATTTCATGTATGTATGTATGTTATACACCACCATCTTTGTACTCAGTCAACATCACACAGAGTCTCTGTATGTAACTGCAATATTGTTTTTGAAAAGGAAAAATTGATAGATTCACACTGACGTCTAAGACTGGACATCTAATATAAACATTTAAACCTGCATGATCATACAGGAGAGGGGGGGGGGGGGGTACAACTGATTGACAGGTGAAGACCTGTTCTGTTTGGTTTAGCTTGACCGGTGCAGTGGAACCAATGGAAAAGTAGAAAACTCCACCTAGCTAAATTAAAAGTTTCGCCCCGGACCCGGCACAGACTTGACTGATGTATGACAAACAGTGAGTCACTCTGGGAAAGCCACAGGTTATGGAATCCTTGTTTACAAAACCTCAGACCGAGGGACACGCTGGCAAGCCCAAACAAGTTAGGCCACCAACAGGACTGACATGACTAACACCACGATGTGAACAGGAGATATCCCCAGTCATGCCCAACTTTAAAACTTTTAGTAAAACATTGTCATACACCTGGGCACAGCAAGGAAGATATTTCGCTGTGTGTTTATATTTTGTCTTTATATTTATCTCAGCAAATCCCACTGCTGCCATATCTGGCTTTTCCCAGAGAAGAGCAGTGGTTGTTTTTAGTGAGGGGCCTCAAAGCATTGTGGGTAAAGGACCACACAGAGCTTCCCCCCCATACGGCCCCCCCATACATACACACCTCAAAGTAAATAAGTAAATAAAATACAATCAATATATTTTCAAATACATGTAGTCAGAAATACAGTGTGTAATGGAAGAGGGAACTTTTCAATTAAAGTTAAGGTCATCTTTGGACCCAATAATGATGTTGATTTCACGAAATGTGCATTTGTACAATGTACATTTTTAAGAAAGAATAAAAGCATCTGCTTATCATCTCCTATAGATAAACAATTTAATTTTAGTAATCTACAGATTTTTACAATTTGGAAAAAGAGCAAAGTTGATCTGATGAGGGTTAACCCTAACCCTAACTAGGAGAGCATGAGGCATTCACCTGAATTTCTGACGGGCAAGTAGATCCAGTTTGGCAACTAACAGGAAAAACTAGTGGCTTATCAGATTACAACTAAATATTAGCTTAAAGTAATCAATCTTACGTGACTGATTGTGTGCTTAAGTGTTTGTTAACGTGAATTTTCGTTATTTAACAGGATTAACTACAATTTGCTACAAAAAAGCTTTTATTTTGATTAAGTGGAAAAACTCAAATGAATTGTTAAATTACTGTAGAAATTCGAGTACCCGGCCTTGTTGCATATTGCATGGAAAATTTGAAATAAATAAATTAGCAAATCATGTGTTTAATATGGTGTCAGATTGAAAGTATATGTCTTGACCATTTGAACATATAAACGAGGCTATTCTATTTGCATAATTGCGCTTGCAGATAGGCCTCTGAAACCCGTGGCTCTCTAATGGGATTAAACAATCAGTCAGTTCATTATGGGCAGATTGTACACTGAGGAGAAAGTAGACCTGGTCTCACTCCAATCCCATCATTAACCAAACACGGCACGCAAATTAGGATTAACATTAGGTGATGTTGATTACATTAATTGTGTTACATTAGATTAGATAACATTCACGCAAAGTATAACCGTGTCTCGTTTACAGGCCGAAGAATCCAGCCAACTTCATTTCATTGTAATTTTAATAATTAATTAATAATAAGTTGTAGAACCTATTGAACAGAAACAGACGCACCTGCTCATTAAAATGGGTTAAAGTAAAATTCTGGGAACAACTGAATCTGCGAGAGTTTTATGATTAAGCCGGAACACTATCTTATCACAACTCCCTAACTGGATATATATATATGTATATATAACTCAACCAAAACATTCCTTCGATTATGCAGAATTGTCAGAAGACCCACCTGTAGGAGTTGCTGTTCATGTATGTCTGCGCCGCCGTCATGGCCTGGGGGTGGGGGTACTGGAGGGCGGACAGGTCGTACCGGTGGAGCTGCTGCGTGTAGCCCCCCAGGGCCTCTCCCCCCTGCATGGCCCCGTAGCCCCCCGCGGGACCCCAGCCGTAGCTCTCCATCCGGGGGGTCCCACCCTGCCCCTGCGCCGCGGCGGCCGCCAGCAGGTTCCCGGCGGACAGGGGGTACTTGCCCACCTGGTTCTGGTCCTTCTTCAGCATGCTGGGCTTGGTCTTGCGGCGGGGCTTGTACTTGTAGTCGGGGTAATCCTTCATGTGCACGGCCCGCAGGCGCTTGGCCTCGTCGATGAAGGGCCTCTTCTCCGCGTCGGTGAGCAGCTTCCACTCCGCGCCGAGCCGCTTGCTGATCTCAGAGTTGTGCATCTTGGGGTTCTCCTGGGCCATCTTGCGCCGCTGGCCCCGGGACCACACCATGAACGCGTTCATGGGCCTCTTGACTTTGTCCATGGGGTCCACGCCGGGCGGGCACACCTGTGACTTGGACCCGGGGTGAGAGTTGCCCCCCATCTGGCCGTTTAGCACCGGGGACATCCCCTGCGAGGTCTGGTGCGACTGAGGCTGCAGGCCGGGTGGCTTCAGCTCGTGTTCCATCATACTGTACATCATGGCTATAGGAGACACCTCTCGGTTCGAATCAAAAATTTCCAAAAAGTAAAAAAAATCAACAGGTGGAGATGAACCCGTCTCAGCCTCTGTCCCTGGCGCCTGGTACCTGGCCACTTTCGGCCTGGGTTTCCCTGCAGCTGAACGAGTGGAGCTGAACGCACCAAGTGTTCCGAATCAACTAATTACTACAAACACCCGAAAACAAGTGTGGAAACGCGCACGCACGCACGGGTATTAAATGAGTTGTCGGTGCTAAGCGGTCATTACCTCAAGCCGAGAAAGTAACACTCAAAGTAAACGTAAAAAGTTAAGAAACCAAACCTCCTTCAATCAGCACAGAGTCCCACACAGCCACTTGTAGCGCACCTTGAACAGATCTGATGCGGGATCACAGAAAGTTCCTCCTTCCACTCGTTTGCGGTTTTTAGAGATAATTGTCTTCCAGCCTGGACCAATCCCAGCGCACAGCGCTCCCCAGCCTTGACCAATCCCAGCGCACAGCGCTCCTCAGCCTTGACCAATCCCAGCGCACAGCGCTCCTCAGCCTTGACCAATCCCAGCGCAGAGCGCTCACTCATTTGCATCACTATAGGCGGGGTGCGGTGATCTGGGCTGAGCGGAGCGGCACTTGTTGATGAGGGGGGGGGGGGGGGGGGGGGGGGCACTAGACACTGGGAGTGTGTTCGTATCGCAATGAGAATAATAATAATTCTAATATACCCCCCGTTTAAAAGTGTGAATTTCGGTCCTTAATCATTCGATGACACCCCATTGACCTAGTGCCTACTTTCCTTGTCCTTAGAACCAGGGCAACATGTAAGCAGATGACAACACAA
>NC_137682.1:1288485-1335985 GCF_963989245.1 Nansenia antarctica | reverse complement strand
AACTTTATTGTTGTCATGGTTGTCTTGGAAAGAGAGAATCCTCTATTCCAGTTTGCAGTTTCCAGTATTAAGTCATTTGTGGTGGGAGAAGTTTCTTACAACATCTACAGACATTATATTTTCATGTCTTAACTTGAGTCTATAATATGGAGGTTATATTATGTAATCTATTTTTCTGTAACTAACAAGACCTTTGGTGATCTGGGCCTTTTCGAGTGTACAATAATTAATACATCTTTCAAAATTGTGTTTGAGGTAAAAATTACATTTTTAAAAAGTTATTAAATTACATTTAATAACTTAAATATATATATATGTTTTAAATGTGTTTTCCTCTGATAGCCTAATAATATACAAACGTGTCCGCCAGTCAATAATGTGAATCAGAGTAGCATGGCCATCAGCCTTTGAGTCACAGGACTTATTCCAGCGTCAGAGGGTGTCCACGGGTGTGTTAGAGGACTCATTTGCACCAGACCAAATAATGAGGATTCAAATGCTTATGGAAATCACAGAAAATAAAAATAGCTTGATGGAAAGGAGAGGAAATCTGAATGAACAGAAATTAAGTGGGATGAAATCAAGAAATAGAGGAGAGAGAGAAAAAAGATAGATTAAGAGGGCCAGAAAGAAAGAAAGAAAGAAAGACGGGGAAAAGGATGGGGGGAATGTTGAAGTGAAGGAAAAAAGAGATAAAGAAAGGAGGAGAGCTGAAGAAAAGAGAAGGGGTTTGTGGAGAGGGATGGAGGGATGGAGGGAAGGAGGGAGGGAGGGAGGGAGGGAGGGAGGGAGGGAGAGAGGGAAGGAGGGATGGAGGGAGAGAGTGAGGGAGGGAAGGGGGGGGGGGGGTGTTCCTCAGTCTTCTATGACAGGCTCATTGAATGGGCCTCTATTCTGCCTCTCCCTGCTCTCTTCTCATGTAAATGCTGCCTTCAGAGTCCCAGACATCCGTCACAGGCCAGAAAGACCTTGGCAGGCCCTTTACGAGCCTCCCACTCGCATAATCCCCTGGCCCACAATCGAGCAGCCAGCAGGGGGGAGAGGGAGGTGGTGGCGGGGGTTACAGCCAGAGTGAAAGTGGTGGATGGGCCACCTACACTGAAACACGAATAATAACATACAGAAAACATAACATGTTATAGGGTACGGACGGCCCGGGGAGGGGAGCACAGACCTGGGGTTGGAAGAAGAGAGATGTGCTGAAATGGAGAGAGAGCAAGAGAGAGAGAGAGAGTAGAGAGAGAGAAGTTTGGGAGAGTGGGGGGAATTATAGGTAGGGAACAGAAGGATGGTGTGTTTATCTCGGTGTGTGTGTGTGTGTGTGTGTGTGTGTGTGTGTGTATGTGTGTGTGTGTGTGTGTGTGCGTAGGTGTGTGTGTGTTGTGTGTGTTGTGTGTGTGTGTTCGCACAGACTCACGGGATGCTCCCTTGCTGTGTGAGTGTGTGTGTGTGTGTGTGTATGTGGGTGTGTGTGTGTGTGTGTGTGCGTATGTGTGTGTGCTGTGTGTGTGTGTGTACGCACAGACTCACGGTATGCTCCCTTGCTGTGTGTGTGTGTGTGTGTGTGTGTGTGTGTTGTGTGTGTGTGTGTGTGTGTGTGTGTGTGTGTGTGTTAAGGAATGTCAAACAAGGGTGCCTTCTGGCTGAAATAGGGCCACTGTTATTGGGACCAGGAAAGGGATGGTGAGAGAGAGAGTACAGTAAACGAACAGCCTAACCACACTACGATACTAGGAGAGAATCAAGAAAACACTAGTGAGTATATATATACCAATAGTCCCATAACTGACAGGTCTGTGAATCACCTGAGTCATTAACTGTCCAACATCAATGGGAATGCCTCACAAAGGCAGATACAATTGTCGAACCAACCAAGTGAAGCAACAGGCAAGGTACCCAGAGTGGTACTAAACTAGTAGAAAATACCTAACTTTTGGTCTGTCAGAACCAAACGACCTCTAGTGGACATTATATAAAACTACACCTGTCAAATATGGAAGCCACAGACTACATACAGGGCGCTTTCTAGGATTATAACTTTCCACATTTGTAAGCAATAAATAACACTACAATGTAGTCCATAAATACCTCAAATAGTTTAGAGAGTATTGTAAGAGATGAATATATGGGTAGGTAGTATGAATGACGTGCGAAGAGAGCTCTATGTGCACAAACAGTTGAATCATTTAGCCTCCTGGTGTCTGACTCAGTGGCACAGGTAGTGTAGTGATTGAGTACCACCTCTTACAGAATGTTTCACTCTGAGTGAATGAACAGCAACATCTATCAGTTGCATACCAGCATACTTTTCATTCCACTTCAAGTATGGTACCTGATCAAAAGATATCCCTACCGGATCATGTCTACCATCAAGGTGCAGTGGACCTCGTCCACTCTTCCATTGAAACCAATCTTCTTTATAAATAGAATTACTTTTATAAATGTCAAAGATGAAAGTCACCTAAAATCTGCAACATTCTTTCCAATTAATCACCCCACCGGATGTTATCATCCAATCACAAGACAAACGTATTTCTCTTTGAAGTTCATTGATTATCTGATGTGATTATCTGATCTGATGATCTCCTGCGCAAGTTTAGTTCCCATGCTTCTAACAAGATAACTGTTACAGTGTCATGCAGCAGGTATGAGACCTCTGATGAAAATAAAGGTTAAATTAAATGCATCTTATGTCGTAGTAGACAGGTGCTTAGATATTGAAGCCCAGATGTTTAACTCTTTTAGTCCACTTTAAGTGCACTATAATCTCTATATCACTATAATAATATAAAGGCTGTTCAGTTACACCAATTCATTCTGCATCCCAATTACCCGACCCCTCCCTGAAGTGTGCACTCTTCAACATGGATTTGGGTGCTCAGGATTAGGGTAAATATACAGCTTCTACCACATATGGGGCAGTTTAATTTAAATCAGGACTAGGCCTAATGCTACTTAAAGTTAAATAAAATAGAGTAAAAAGTGCTTTTCTGAAACTGCGCATATTTTCGGATGACTTTAGAGCTGGACCATAGAGTCTGTGGCTAAAATAAGCGACGATTTAACAGCTGTCCATGTGAAGTTGCTTTAAAAACCTGATGGAACACAAATTGAAATGGTTTGTCGTGGAGAACACTGGAACATCCGATCACATCACATTCGGGCACAGCTTCAATCAGTATGCTGAACAATGTTGGGAGGTGAAAAGAAATTGATCAAATAAAGAAACCTTGAAGCTGATTGTGTATAAAAACACGGAATTGAGAAATATCTCCATCATTCTGCAAAAGCAGCAATGTGAAAGAAAACCTGGACTAGTCTGCATGAAGTACAAAAACAAACAGATGAAGCCTTTAAATCTGGACTAGCTTGTTGCCCTCTGTGGTGTTCATGGGTCATTTCCCCAACATAGCCAGACTAACCCTAACTGCACTAATCCCAAATTAAACCCACCTCTGAATAGGTCCAATCTAAAACCTCACTTTGAGCTAGATTAACTCCAATCTTCCTTCTGGAATTCAGATTTTCTAGACTAAGGAAAGCCTGATAATTCTAAACCATGTCAGTGCAATTTAGTCTAGGACTAGATTTGTGTGTCCTGGAAGCCACCCCATAGTGTGTATACTATATAATATATATATATATATATATATATATATATATATATATGTTACGGTACATGTGGGAAAACTAGGGTTAGGTGCCCTTAGGGTGCTACGGTTAGGGTTAGACATGCCAGCATGTACCAAGTCGACGTAGCACCTAACCCTAACCCTAGTTTTCCCACATGTACCGTAACATATACAGTATATACACACAACCCCACCACTGCAGAGAAAGGTCAGATAATTGAGACAGAAACCATCAGAAGAAACAGCAAAGTTAAAGCTAGCAGCATCTCAGCACTGTCTGGTTTGGCCAACTCAGTTAACACTGGTCTCCTCCTGCTGGTGATGTCACACATCGACCCAGCATGCAGCTCGGTAACACGCCTCATTATCAGGACAACTTAACTCAGTCTGATGAATTCATTTGTATGGTTTGTGAGTTTAAAAACACGAATAAATGCAGGAGACCATGTTAACTTGTTAAAAAGGAGAAATACCTTTATTTAAGACCATTAAAATAAATACTATACAGAATCCAATGTAGAAAAGTTGATACATGGCTTCTGTCTCAAAAAGGTTAACAATTTATCACATTTTTTAATAAATTCATTTAAAAAATAGCACTGACCATTAACCCCCCCACATACCCCTCGACCCCCACCCCTCCCCATGACAGGCATTTTTTTTAAACCATGAACAGAAACAAAAAGACAACTGTATAATCTCTATATACTCAATCATTTGCAGTTTGGTCCTTTCATTGTAAAGACCCCTCCAACAAGATTTTGGTGAGGTAGGTTACAAAAGTGACACACCACCCTTTCAAATCGGATATTTCTGAAAATCAAAATAAACAGAAAGAAATAACGACGAGTTGCGACAGTGCAGGAAAAGAGGCAAATTCCTCCACATCCTCGTATACCTCACGCCTCCTCCTGCCTCACGCCTCCTCCTGACGCCTCCTCCCGCCTCACCAAAAGGTCGGTCTCAGAACAAAATCATAATGCTACGGCACAACTTTTTTGACCATACAAGAGAAGCAGTATAAACAGAATCGCACAGCAGAGAGATCAGGGAATACATTTTCATACTCATTCATGATCGCTTTTTTATCTATACAAACTTTTTTGTTTTTATTATTGAAGCCCACCTCGGCCTCAACCCCCCTCCTTAGAGTGACGATACCAATTCTTTATATTTTGGATGCATTGCAAGTCCTTAGTTAAGTATTATTCTGGTACATAATACTTTCAAAGGTCCGTAGAAGTTGTGCAGCTAATGCAGAACTAGACACAAACACGCGCTGATAATAAAGGCCTCAGCAGCCTTCCAACAGGGGGGGGGGGACTGTCAACTGCCAATTTACACTTTCCCCATATGCCACAAAGTCATCAATTGGGCATATGTGGATAGATACATCAACCAGGAAGTAGGTTTTTCCTCAACAATGTCCAATATCAGGGATGGGGGGGGGGCCAGCAAGGACAGATGGACTCAACATATTGGGCAACAGTAGGGAATATGGCCCAATAAGAGCAAAACTAAAATCTTACAGATAAATAGAATTGAACAGGCCAGAGTAGAGGGGAGTAGGATCGGATTACACCATGGGTGGGTAAGGAAGGAGGGAGGATCTGAGGGAGACATGGGTAAGGAGGGAGGGAGGGAGGGAGGTGGGATCTGAGGGAGAACAGTGGGGTTGGGTGGGAAAGGGAAGGGCGGAATATTTTAGATCAGGTCGGCCACATTCATGGGCATCTCCTCCACAGTGGTGTTGTAGAAGGTCTCGATGTCACGCAGCGTACGCTTATCCTCCTCCGTCACCATGTTGATGGCCACGCCCTTCCTGCCGAAACGACCTCCTCGACCAATCCTGAGGGGGAAGGAAGACAGACAGACGTTCATTGGCTGCCTACATGTCTAATCATCCACTCTGAACCAGTCTTTGCAGACTTGATGGGGATTTCTAACAAACGTAGCCAGTTACAATGGAGTGCCCAGCAGAGGGCGCTGTTTTGTTTTCAGACCGACATGGTAAGATCACGGCCCAGAGCCCTGCGACCCAGAGAACACTGGCCAACAAAACGCTGACCGGCGACCAAAAGCCGCAGGGGATTCTGGGATCAGTTGACACGCATGGGAGATCATCATAAAACACCTGTACTGGGTCACTATAAACGCTGGCACCTTTTACATCTCATTGCAGTAAGTAGCTAGTAGGCAGAGTTGGGGAGCAACTTCATCATATTGGCATTGGAATGACATTAATCATTCATTTAGAATCATATTAATGAATATTCAGTAGGTCATGAATATACAGCAGCTCATGGTGCAACATAAACACTGGGAAATGCAAATGGATGATAGTAGTTGGTTGCTGTGTCTCACCTATGGATGTAATTCTCCCTATTGGTGGGGAGGTCATAGTTGATGACCAGCGACACCTGCTGGACATCGATACCTCTGGCCTGCAGAACAGAGAAGAGAACAGTCAGTTCCACAACTAAATGTAGGAGAACAGTCAGTTACACAACTAAATCTCTAAGTCTCGAGTTGAGAACTTCAGCTAAGGAGTGGCATCATGCTCGAGCCAGTCCCGTTGAGCAACACCCACTAGTATACTAACTCATATTGCCAAAGGTCAAGACTTTGTTTCTACACACACACACGACAGCTTGCTCAGGAGAAACATGTGATTGATTTAGATGGTGAGTCACCACCCACAGGGGGATGATGTGCGAGGGTTAACTTAACAAGACTGTAAACCGCTAGAAGTCGTGAGGAGGGACTACGAGCCCAGTCACAGTGGAAAGCAGATTTCAGTTTCTCTGCCAAAGACCTTCAGTCCTAAACCAGCACCGGCAGGCTGGGAGGAGAGGAATCTCTGGCTCAGATATGGAGTGGGTGGTGTGGTGGTGAACAGTGTGTGTGTGTGACATTCATCTCAAAGTTCAAAAGTACAGCTGAATGTATATTGCTTTAATTCCAAGTCAATAAGTGTTGCTAAATCCCTGAATGAAGTTACAAGACGAATCCCTTTTAAAAGGCCAGTCAGGCTGGTCACCCGTGGCTCGTTAGCCGTTTGACCCAGCGAGCATCTCTTACCAGCAGGTCAGTGGTGATCAGAACTCGACTGGAACCGGAGCGGAACTCCCTCATGATCAGATCTCTCTCCTTCTGGTCCATGTCTCCATGCTGGAACACAACACAACACACACACGCATGAGCTAAAAGGAACAGGCTAGAAAAGATGGGGGGGCATTCTTTAATATTGAAGAAATCAGGTGACACCATCTCACCTATTAACATGCAGATCAGTGGTTGTGACTCGTCAAAATGAGAGCAAGACTACATCTGCTTCTACTGACGCATAAAGACTTAACCTGCATTTCGTTTGTGCCCATAGCATGAACCAGCCTTTTACCTCACTGAACAGAGATGGCTGGGATGAACATGGTTCATACACTCTTCCCCTGACAGATATGAGATCTGTGCCATTAGAGGACACAGCCTTGCCCAGTGACAGGGGGGTAGTGAAGGAGGGTGGGTGTGTGTGAAGGAAGGCGTGTGGAACACTTCTCACCAGAGCAGACACTGTGAAATCCCTGGCGTGCATCTTCTCAGTCAGCCAGTCCACCTTCCTCCTGGTGTTGATGAAGATGACAGCCTGAGTGATGGTCAGGGTCTCGTACAGATCACACAGCGTGTCCAGCTTCCACTCCTGAGGCGGACAGACAAGGGGAAGAGCCAATCACAACGTTATTAGTGGAGAAACTTAATATTCCTGCCAAAAGGACTTCGAAAAGCTACACTTCAAATGAACAGTCACTTGGGATTCCTGAAAATCATGTTCAGTTCCACTGTCAGGAGGTGACCAGCAGAGGGGGCTGTTTGTTTTTCAGACCGACATGGTAAGATCACGGCCCAGAGCCCTGCGACCCAGAGCACACTGGCCAACAAAACGCTGACCAGCGACCAAAAGCCGCAGGGGATTCTGGGATCAGTTGACACGCATGGGGATCATCATAAAAAGCTGCACCCTTTACTGGTTCACTATAAAATGCTGACACCTACATTTCATCGCAGTTCAGTCTGGCAGGCATAACCGATTTCATTCGTTTCAAACACTGAATGCCAATGGCACTTGTTCTCATCAAAGGGGTTAACTTATGATGACTGACGCATAGTTTATTCAGTTAGTCAGACAAATGTACTTATTCTAATTTGCTTTGGACAAAAGAGTGACTTAAATGTTACCTGTGAGTTAATAGGGCTTGATTTAATGACATTGCTATACCAAGCATTGGTGATATAGAAACCACAAGAGTTGCAACAAGCACCTTCATCAGCATGAAGCTGGACCAAAGCGAAACCACAAAGCCCTCTAGTAGGCCTTGTAGAATTCCCAGCTTTGCTTTAAGGTCCAATTGTTTGCAGATCTACACAAGTGTCTAGGGTAAGGGTGGGGGTTAGGGAGCAGGGCCTGGGTTGAGTTTGGACCGAGCCTCACCTCCTTCTCCACATTGATGTAGAACTGACGGATACCCTCCAGGGTCAGCTCCTCTTTCTTCACCAGGATGCGAATTGGCTCACGCATGAACTTCTTGGTGACCTCCAGCACGTCCGCAGGCATGGTGGCAGACAGCAGCACCACCTGGCGAGGCACAAGACAACAGTGACGGGGTGAATAAAAGTGTGGACATTACAGGTGTGTTCTCACTAGAACATTCGCTTCACTTGGAATTGGAGTTTAGGATAAAGTTCGCTTTGCGTCGTTTGGAGCTGTGAGAACGCGCATTCGAAGTAACTACCTGCTAGTGTAATAATACATATTACCAAAGGTTATGAGTTTGTTTCTACACATGCACTACAGCTTGCTCAGGAGTAATGTTGATTTAGATGGCGAGTCAGTATCACCCTCAGGAATGATGTTAAAGAGTGTAAACTGCTATAAGTCGTGAGGAGGGACTACGAGCCCAGTCACAGTGGAAAGCAGATCGGTTTCTCTGCCAAAGACCTTCAGTCCTAAACCAGCACCAGCAGGCTGGGAGGAGAGGAATCTCTGGCTCAAACACAGTGGTCTGGGGAACATCACCCGTTTATTACAATTACTTAAGAAATAGGCACAGCAAGTTAGCAGGATGGGGCTAATAAACGTCAGAGTACATTTAACATGAAATTATTACAAACATTTTCTAAGACACGTTATCCTGCCACATACCTGCGTCTGGGGTCCCAACTTCTGGAAGATCTCATAGATCTGGTCTTTGAACCCTCGGCTCAACATCTCGTCTGCCTCGTCGAGCACAAACATCTTAATGTATTTGGAGGCTGTATAATGGGAGGGAGGGAAGGGGCAGTCAGTCAAGGCAGCACTACTATAAGCATAACATCAATACACAATCATGGAGCATCGGTGGCATTTAAAAATATGACTTATGACGTCTGTCAACAGACCAGAACCCTTTTATAGTTCAATATAAACTATCAATTATATCAATTGATAATTATGAATATCCTATTTGCTCCCACTCGTTAAGATATCAATTGTGTGAGCAATCAGAAGGACTAATTTCCGACCACTAGAAATACAACATAAACCAGCTCAACCAACCCGCCTAGTAACACAAGCGAAACAATGACATCCCCACATACAATAGGTTGCGTCAGGAGCCCATCTAATGAATGCTGCTGTATTCAGCCAGTGTGAGTTCTGATCATGGGTCCGGAGTCCTGGTGTTCCGGAACACCAGCCAACAGAACGTTGACCAGCGGCCAGAACACTCAGGGGGTTCCGGAGTCAGTTGACACGCATGGATATCATCACTATACAGCTCTTATACTCCAAAAACTAGCTATGCAACTGTCAAACTTAAGAGCCTCTAGCATTGCTGAAAGGTTCCTGCATTTGTTCTCTATTAAGTCATCAACTGTTTTGATCAATTTAATAAGTTAGAACATGTTGATCTGCAAACTTATTCAAAAGGACCAAAAATATTAAGTATATTAGGTATGAAACAAACAATAAACTATTTATTTCATCCACCGTAAGGGACCACCAAACCTAACGTCAACCATCATCACTTACACAGGTATTTGCGGTTGAGCATGTCGAAGACGCGGCCGGGGGTCCCCACCACTATGTGAGGAGCCTCCGCCTGGAGCTTCTGGACCTCACTACGGACGTTGGTCCCTCCGATGCAGGCGTGGCAGGACGCTTGCATGTAGTCCCCCAGGGCCAGGATCACCTTCTGGATCTGAAGGAGGAGAGACGGGGGAAAGTTGACATCAGATATGTGACTACTGGAGGAGTAAGACAGATTTGAAGATCGATCGAATATCTGATTGATACATTGTGACATTGTGCCCATAGCATGAACCAGCCTTTTATCTCACTGAACAGAGATGGCTGGGATGAACATGGCTCATACTCTCTCCCCCTGACAGATATGAGATCTGTGCCATTAGAGGACACAGCCTTGCCCAGTGACAGGGGGGTGTGTGAAGGCGACACAGTGGACTAATTGCGGGTACCCATGTAGACTAGGGGTCAATCCCAATTCACCCCTAGCCCTTCGTTTTCACCCCTATGGCTCGATTTGCGCGTTCACGTTTAGGGCGAGGGCTGTCTCAATTCATATTTCATCGAGGGCTAGGGGTAAGGGGGAGGGCTAACTATTACTTCGTTTCGAGCGATTCCAGGACCACACTAGCTTCGAAGGGCTAACGGTATGCTACCCCTTGATACCAGGATGCATTGCGAATCATCTACAAATATAAAATCCTCAATTTTGGCCGCCATTGGCTACAATCTGTAATTTGGCTCTACAAGTGTTAATGTCATTTTATGAAGTTTTTATATGTTTTCAGGCGAGAAAGTAACCATATATATTCACAAAATGTGTCCAGTTTATCAAAATAACCCGTTTATCCTATACTACGGAGGATGTTATCATAGTGTTGTTAGCATAGTGTTCGCGAATGCTATGCTATGTTGTGATATCATGTACTAGTTTTCACTGAATAAATCGCGATTTCTTTCAAAGAAGGTAGCAGGTGTTTATGTCCATGTCAAGGAGAAGGTACGTTATGACAGTAGTGTGTTTAGGACATAAGTTAAGGATATCAGTGTTGTACTTTAGCCTGTGGAGACGCGATAGCATTAGCTCCACACGGATTTAACATTAACAGTAGTCATAGACACTTGTAGTAGTAGTTGTTGTATAACAAGGTGAATAGTGAGTTAACATGTTTATTAGTTGTATCCCTTCCTTGTTGTAAAACGTGTTGTTGTTGAACATGTCTGTGACTGAAATAGACTAGATACTACGGAGGATGTTATCATAGTGTTTGCGATGCTAACGGCCGCCATCTTTGCTATCTCCTCCGGTCACAGATGTGAGAATTCGCCGGCAACACAACGCGTCACCCGTACCGCGTCTAAACCACTGTTGATGACGTAGGCGCCGTGAAGGGCTGTCCCAATTCATAGGGCTTAGATTTCAAGGGGTAGGGCTTGTGACGTATTCGAAGGCCTTGCCTTCGAATCGAGTGACACTCGAAAACGAGCCATAGGGGTAGAAAAGGGAATTGGGATTGGCCCTAGGACAGCTTTCCTCCATGTCCTCTGGGCTGCTACGCTACTACGTCTTCACCGCCCAGCTAACAAGCCTCTGAACAGGCCTATAAAAGCCTGTAGAGGCTGCCAGATCAATTGCCCCCAGTGTAGGGCAATAAAGCTATTCTGAACTTTAACAGTGGTAACTTGTGATCCCAAGGGTAAGGAGTTATGTTTTTGTCTCCACTTTCTTTCTGTTATTAAGTTGTCTTCAACTAAAAATGTAAATGTAAATAATAGGGCTAATGTATGTATGAATGTTATGGAAGTGTATTGTCTGTATTTAAGTGTTTAGGATGAAAAATTGTTTGAAAGTATGGTATGAGGACCCCAGGAAGAATAGCTACTGCATATTTGCTGCATCTAATTCATTTTAATTTTGCCATTTTAGCAGACGCTTAATCCAAAGCGATTTACAATTACGAATTACAGAGACATTCCCCCTGGAGTAACTGAGGGCTAAGTGCCTTACCCAAGGGCACACTAGTAGTGGTGTGGTTTCAGGCGGGATTTGAACTCACAACCTTCCGATCACAAGTCCAACTCACTACCACTAGACCACCACTACCCACTAATGGTGGTTCCAAATAAACAAACAAACGCAAACAGCCCTGTAGGCCTACCTGCTGAGCCAGCTCCCGGGTTGGGGCCAGGACCAGGGCCTGGGTCTCCTTCATCTCGATGTCGATCTGCTGCAGGATGGAGATGGCGAAGGTGGCGGTCTTCCCTGTGCCAGACTGAGCCTGTGCAATCACATCGAAACCTGGAGAGAAATAAATGTCTTGTTAGCGTCAGCGCTTCAACAGACAAACAAACATAGGGATTTTGCCCCCAACCACTGGCAGCTTGCTTCATAATAAGATTTGGCCCAATTTGTGAAGAAAGCTGTACAAGAGCAGTAACATACATACACCCTAGACTGAACCAAAGGGTCAATGTCAGTGATTGTGGCTGCCGTCATCTAATACTCAGTAGACTACACAACGTTACTATATATAATGTAGTTATACAGATTGTTGCTTGCATCTGTGCCCATAGCATGAACCAACCTTTATTCTAGTAGCTTTTACTATTGCCTGCTTGCAGCTGTCAGTATGTGAAGCGCATTGAGTTGCATCTTGTAAGAAATGTGCTATACTAATAACATTTGATTTGAATCTGTGCCCATAGCATGAACCAGCCTTTTACCTCACTGAACAGAGATGGCTGGGATGAACATGGCCGTGTTCCCTCTTCCCCTGACAGATATAAGATCTGTGCCATTAGAGGACACAGCCTTGCCCAGTGACAGGGGGGACATTACTTACCATACAGAAGGTCCTGACACATAGAAAACAACTAAACCCCATCAGGGCCTGTTAATCTGGGATGTCTCCATTTTTAATAGGAAGCAAGCTGGTTTCCTTGACATTGATCAAGCGCACCAAAAAAACACTGTTGCTCTGAAGCTTCTGGAATATCTGAAAGGTGTATAACCTGTGAGTGTACCCGTGTATGTATGCATGATATCTGAAAGGTGTATAAATGCTTCCGGAGGTACTCACTACTCACCCTTGATACAAGGGAGGATGGCCCTCTGCTGGATAGCAGAAGGTTTCTCAAAACCGTAGGCATAGATTCCCCTGAGCAATTTCTCACGCAGGCTCATCTCATCGAAACTGTCCACGATCTGGGTCCAGTTGCTCTGTAAGGAGAAGCAGGGTGGGGGGAACACAGGTTAGCCCATCAGAAGACACATCTGAACAGTCGTGCTTCATTTTACAATGTTACTGCAGACAGTCAAATAATTACACCAATAATTCGCTCATTACTTCTGGGTGAATAAAAAAAAATAGACAGGCACTACTAAGCAACGTAACACCAGGTATTATAAAAGTACCCTAAAGTTTGGCACAAGCCCTCCATCAAGTCTAAAATACAATTGTCTCTGAGTGCGTTTAATGGCATTAGTGTTTTATTTTGGATGAGAATCGGTGCATCTTTCAACACATGTACTCCTGTGTTGAACCTGATGTTAACGAGTGTAAACTGAATGATGTTAACGAGTGTAAACCGCTATTAGTTGTAAGGAGGGACTACGAGCCCAGTCACAGTGGAAAGCAGATCGGTTTCTCTGCCAAAGACCTTCAGTCCTAAACCAGCACCAGCAGGCTGGGAGGAGAGGAATCTCTGGCTCAAACACACGGTGGTCTGGGGAATACCAGTACCCACGAACTGTACTCCTTATATCAATCAATCAATACATCAATACATCGATGTAATAAAAGCAATTCTGATCCGGTCCAGAACCACTCACCTCGATGATGCCATCTGGCTCCATCCCCTCCGGGCCATTGTCTCCCCTGTCTCTTAGAGACTCTCGAGGACTGAAATCAAAGACAGAAGAGACAATTAGCACATTACATTCACATTCCCCAAGGAGGCAAATAACAATGGCAGCTTCACATAGGCATGTCGGATCGTTAAAGAACTAATTGAAGAAATGCTAATACAATACAACTCTGTTAGGGTGGGGGGATGTATGGCTATGATTTGTGGCAGTAACGTTTTGGGCGCCAGGTGGACTTTATGAATGTTGTTCTGAAATCCGAAATTTATTATATTTACGGACATTTCTAATTTCATATTTAAAGACGTTGAAACAGCCCCGAAGTAGAGGGATTTCCAGACGAGGCCTTTTTTGTTCTAACCTCCCCGCTCTGCCGGCGTTGCAACACCGCTGATTAAATAACGTTCTAGAATGTCTGGCACATTCCAGTTCGAGAATCAATTCTAGTTCAACGTTCGAAACGTTCTAAATGAGTTATAACGGTTGTTAATTAACAGTGTAAACGAGTGGCCAACAATTCGTTTTTCCACGCAGAAGCCGGGTGGGGGGAGGGCTGGGCGACATTTTCCGGCGAAAAAAATCCCCGTGGTTCTCCGGGCCGCCATTTCTATTTCACATTCAAGATGGTCGTTTCCCACGGCGGCCCGCGGACCGACTAGCTCACAGGGTCATCGGTTTATCTACGAAGCCCCTAGCTAATCAATTACTTCTGTTTAGCTACTTTAGACATAATTGATCTAATGCGTGAATGTGAATTATTAACTGTAGCGTGATACGTGTCAGCCAGGGGCCGCATGTACAGGCCCTGTTTTTTTCTTCCGGATAGCAAAGTCAGCGATGCCTTATTACACTTTAATTTATTCAATTCCCTTTTAAACACGCAGGATTAGATTCTCGACATGGAATAAGCCTCGTATGTTAACACGCACATGCTTCCGTCGTGAGGCCTACCATTGTCTAACCGGTAACTACGACCATGTGCGTGTCACATTCCTCCCCCCCTCCTCACACGCCCGTGTATGAATACAATTAAAAAAGCTGATCTGACATTTCTAGCAATGCAATTCCACGTCATTGACAAACAGGTCGGGGTATTATAGTGAAATGCAAAAACGCTGCAGAGGCCGAATGTGAGAGAACGTAGAACGCGCTGGAAGCCTAGTCCGTCACTCACGTGCTTGTCGGAGACACCGGCATTGCAACACCGCTGATTAAATAACGTTCTAGAGTTCTGGCCCAACATTCTAAACATTCTAGAATCAATTTCAATTCAAATTCGAAACGTTCTAAATGAATATAACGGTTGTTAATTAACAGTGTTAAACGAACAATTTCGTTTTTTCCACGCAGAAGCCGGGTGAGGCCCTGGTGCTACTGGCGTCTAGTCCGACTGTCAATCACACTTAAAAAGCACCGATTTCACACAACAGCAATTGAAATAAAATGTTAAACAATGCTAAAACAAATATTTTTCCACTTCACTGACTATTTATCAACAGTACGCGACACATCATTCAACAATCCCCGTTCCTTACCTATCTTCATATTCAGCCGACATTATCACAAAGGAAGAGAAGGTGGGAGAGACCTTTTATATACGACAACGTGATGAGGAAAGTTGCGATTTGATTGGAGGAGCGATCGATCAATCAACGTTGACCCCGCCCATGACAGTCTGTCATTGGCTCCAGTCATACACCATTTTGAAAAAGGGGCGTCTGCATAACTGCATTTAATTCCCATTACAGTGGGCGGGACAAAGTGCAGAGCCCTCCCATCGCATGTGTCAATTGGCTGATGTGGGCTTAAAGTCGGATTTCATTGGATGTAATTTAGCCTCTGACTTTGATTGTGCTCCAACACTGACACGAGATCTGCCTTTCCGGTCATTCATACAGCGCCACCGTTTCTAAATGGGAATTTTAAACAGATCCAGGATCAGAAATGTATGTGATTTTTTTTTGTAGCACTGCCCGTCATTTCCGTCATTCAGAACGGCGTCATTTCGCAAATTACAGCGACAGTTCCTCTGAACAGAAACAGAACATACCTGTGTGGGACAGTGTGAGTCACACCCACATCATCAAATAGCCCCCTGCGTTTTAGTCACACACACTTACTCAATAATGGTGACTGTGACCTGCTATACTATAGTCATGTAAATGATTCATGAGACACATATAAGAAACACAACATTAACACGAGCATCCTCCACCACCACCACACCCACTCTTCTATATTGGTTCAAATTGCACCGTCACCACTGTCAGAATGCAATATGACCATTCAACCATTTTTTGTTTGTTGTTACACACACACACACACACACACACACACACACACACACACACAGTATAAGAGAAGTATCCACTTTTCATGTGTTCCTTGCCATGTACTTGTTTATTCTTAGCAACCATAATGCGTTTTTAGAAGATATGAAACAGTCAACTATGTTCCATCAACTCCGGCCCCCAAGAGATATAAACAAAAGACAGAACACAAACCTATCAACAAAGTCGTCTTAGTTACAAAAAAGAAAGGGGGGCTAACACACCACTGATACCATTCTGTAAGCTGACAATGGTGATCCAATGCGAGTCAGACTCGGTAAGATTTATTCAATCAAAAAAAAAGAAACATAAGTACTGTCCTCAGTTAAAACCTTGTAACGATAGGCATAGCAACACGTTTACTGAACAAGAGAAAAAACGAACGAAAGTTCAAGAATAACCACTGTTCAAGCGCGTCTGTTCGGGCTGGGTCGGGTGATAGTCATTGACAAACAGAGAACATGTTTGATGACTTGGCCTCTGTCAACCACAAAAAAATAACCATAAACATGAAATAAAAACTAGGCTCATCATAGGAGGAAGAGGGAGAGAGGGAGAGAGAGAGAGAGAGAGAGAGAGAGAGAGAGAGAGAGAGAGAGAGAGAGAGAGAGAGAGATAGAGAGATAGAGAGATAAGAGATAAAAAATAAAATAAAAATAGGCTGAAAGGATAAAACACCCTCTGTAGTAGTTGTCGTAAACTCTCTGGATGTCGTCAGAGGAAATAGTTCTTTGAAAAGTTCCTCTTTTCCTTTCTTTCAGTCACTCACTTCCTCCCTCCCTCCCTCCCTCGTTCGTTCATTCGTCCGTCCGTCCGTCCATCCATCTGTCCCTCGCTCACTACCTGGGTCCCTCGGAGGCGTGACGTCACAGTGAGAGCTTGCAGTGACACAGTTCTTTGTACATGAGCCTCCTGAGTTTGGGCATGTCCTGCTGGCCGAAGTTGAACGGCTGTCCCAGCGCCAGACACTTGCAGTACTGAAACAGAGAGAGAGACGGTTTGGAAACATCACAGTACTGAAACAGAGAGAGAGACAGTTTGGAAACATCACAGTACTGAAACAGAGAGAGAGACGGTTTGGAAACATCACAGTACTGAAACAGAGAGAGAGACGGTTTGGAAACATCACAGTACTGAAACAGAGAGAGAGACGGTTTGGAAACATCACAGTACTGAAACAGAGAGAGAGACGGTTTGGAAACATCACAGTACTGAAACAGAGAGAGAGACGGTTTGGAAACATCACAGTACTGAAACAGAGAGAGAGACGGTTTGGAAACATCACAGTACTGAAACAGAGAGAGAGACAGTTTGGAAACATCACAGTACTGAAACAGAGAGAGAGACGGTTTGGAAACATCACAGTACTGAAACAGAGAGAGAGACAGTTTGGAAACATCACAGTACTGAAACAGAGAGAGAGACGGTTTGGAAACATCACAGTACTGAAACAGAGAGAGAGAGACAGTTTGGAAACATCACAAAAGGACAATGTACTTTCTCAAGGTGGAAAAGATGAGATACACATTGCAGGGATCAACTGGGAGGTTTAGTGCAGTGTGGCAGCCTTTCATTTCTTACGTGGAACGTCTAACAATGCCTCTTACTTCTTAAAAATGGCGTTGTATTATATATGAGAAGTATATGTTATTATAGTGTAAGTGAACTGTTATTTATTATTATTTTTGTTTCTGTCTTTGTTTTGTTTTGTTGTTTTCGCTGTTTTGTCTGTGTGCTTATGTCTGTTGCGTACTGTAATGTCTCTGAAAACTAAATAAAAAACACTTGAGTAAAAAAATAATAATGCAAAAGGACAGAGCCAGATAAGTAGGGAATCTGTGGATACACTGACTCATCATTGTGTATACAGAACTCAGATAATACATAGTAGTACCTGTAATAATTAAGGATGCACCGATACTAGTACTCATACCCGATGCCGTGCTCATGTACTCTTAACCGTAATCGTAAAACTACTCCGATACAACCGCTCCCGATACCGTTTTATGGCAATGTAGTGTAACCTCTCGTAGCAGATAGGCTGAGGAGGAGCAATGCATGTCAGCAGTTTGGAGATATTTTAGGATAAGCGATGATGACGACGACAAAAGTAGAGCAGACTTAGCAGCACGTTGTTGAACAGTGAATGAATGTGTTAGGAGGATTCTGCTGGATAGATCATATCGGGCTCTTAAGATCGTGTATTTTCTGTGTCCTCAGTTCAGATTTGAGTGGATATGTTTTCTCAAAAGATGTGTGTTTAGTCTCGTAGTGGCGCTTCACAGTGCTGCTTTTAATAATCGCCACGGTCTCCGGACATATCAGACATGTGTTTTGAACTGCCCGAGGGAAGAATGAATGTAAGAGTCTGTCCGTTCTTCATTAAAAGCTGTTTTCACTGTCTACCTTTCTTCTTTTGGAGCACGCCACGACGTTTCTCTAACTTATTTCTCTGAGTAGTCTCTCGTCTCGTCATCCCCTGTGTGTGTGTGTGTGTGTGTGTCTCTCATCTCACTGACTGACTCGAGCAAACAATGCTTATCAGAATGCACAGATTCCATTGTCTTATCAGAACGCACAGATTCCATTGGCTGAGTAGCGCCGTTAAACCAGCACTGTTAAGGCTAGAAAACTTGTGCAGATTACATGAATGAATGAATGGTCTTTATTGTCATTGATACAGTACAGGTACCAAACAACGAAATTTGGGAGGGGGGGCTCCCCTGGTGCTAGGAAAGAAAAAAAAAACTAGAAAAAACAAGGAAAGGGAAAGGAGCTGGTTTACATAAATAAAGGCTATGTACACTATCTACTATACTATACTGTACAAATAAAACACTGTGCTGTACTCTATGCTATGCTATACCTATTCTAACATTTCCTATTCTCTGCAACCTTGTGTACCCTAGGGTTGTCATATTGCACATAGTGTTACTGCACATTCATTTTAAAGTGTCGCAGTTTGCAGGCTTGAAATGTACACATTTGTGCCTCAGCACTACACCTGATTTTCAATCCAGCAGCTGCCATCAATCCGTCCAGACTGTCCAGGGCCCAGAACATAAAACACTGGATAGGCATGGTGTCCATGGCAGCTGAGCTGCTGCTCTCCAAAAGAAACATTGCTGTGCGCCTATCTTGATAATATCGTATTGTGAGATCCCATGCAATTCCCAGCCCTAAACGGAAGAGTTTGTGATATACACAAGTTGATCATCTTGATCAAGAGAGGGGATCTGAACAACAGGAGTGTGAAACTGCAGTGAAAGTTCAGACCTACCTGAAGAACGAACGCACCACAGTCACTGTCGTTGTTTTGTCGGCCCACATTCTGAAACACACAGAGTAAAAAGTAAATGAACACATACAAATATTATCTATGCATGCAATTACTGCAATGTAAGTCGCTTTGGATAAAAGCATTAGCTAAATGGCATATATATATACAGTTAGGTCCATATATATTTGGACACAGACATCATTTTTGTCATTTTAGCTGTTTACCAAAACATCTTCAAGTTACAGTTATATGGGCTTAAAGTGCAGAATCTCGGGAAAGGGTATTCACATCCAAATTTTAAGGAAGGGTTAAGGAATTACAGCTCTTTAATATGTAGCTCCCTCTTTTTCAAGGGACCAAAAGTATTTGGACAATTGACTCAAAAGCTGTTTCATGGGTCAGTATGGGCTATTTATTCCTTCATTATTTCTTTATCAATTAAGCAGACTGTAAAAGGTCTGCGTTGATTCCAAGTGTGGCATTTGCATTTGGAAGCTGTGTCTGTATACGCACAACATGCAGTCAACAGAGCTCTCAATGCAAGTGAAACAGGCCATCCTTAGGCTGCGGAAACAACCAAAAAATCCACCAGAGAGATAGCGGGAACATTAGGAGTGGCCAAATTAACTGTTTGGTACATTCAGAGAAAAAAAGAAGACTGCTGCAGTAAAGGCCTGGCAAAGCATCACAAAGGAGGAAACCCAGCATTTTTGGTGATGTCCATGGGTTCCAGACTTCAGGCTGTCATTGCCTGCAAAGGATTCTCGACAAAGTATTAAAAATCAACATTTTATTTATGATTTTGTTAATTTGCCCAATTACTTTTGAGCTCCTGAAAATAGGGGTCTGTATATAAAAATGGTTGCAATTCCTAAACGTTTCATACAATATTTTTGTTCAACCCCTTGAATTAAAGCTGAAAGTCTGCACTTCAATTCCCTCTCGGTTGTTTCATTTCAAATCTATTGTGGTGGCATACAGAGCCAGAATTATGGAAATTGTGTAGACCTAACTGTATATATGTTACGGTACATGTGGGAAGACGGTACATGTGGGAAAACTAGGGTTAGGGTTAGGTGCTACGTCGACTTGGTACATGCTGGCAAGTCTAACCCTAACCCTAACCCTAACCGTAGCACCCTAGCACCTAACCATAACCCTAGTTTTCCCACATGTACCGTATTCCCACATGTACCGTAACATATATATTAACACAAACACAAACACACAACTTTGGTTACACAACAGTATGAATCGTTCTCACCATTTTGAAAAAGCCTTTCCACCCTGTAAGGAAATCTCTCTGGTCTGTCTTGACTGCCTCCGCCTGCAGGTACTTTCTAATGTGCTGGAAAAGTGGAAGAGAAAAGTGTTGAATTTCACTAAAATTAATCTCAATGTGACTAATGATTAAGTTATGAAAATGTTTAAACAAGACATAATATTCGATGCAATTATGGCATACTCATGTAGATATGCTTCATGTCACTCATTCTAAAACCTGTAAGCACTGTATGTAGACTGATTTCATAGAAAATAACATTTATTATATTTATTTATTTTTGTATTTATTTTTAAACAGGCATAATATCACACTTACCCTCTCTGTGTCAGTGTTCTAGGTGTAGTGGGGGTGATGTGTGACTTGATTAGGATGTCTGCTTGGTCTAATGGTAGTAGACTTGCTTGGTCTAATGGTAGTAGACTTGCTTGGTCTAATGGTAGTAGACTTGCTTGGTCTAATGGTAGTAGACTTGCTTGGTCTAATGGTAGTAGACTTGCTTGGTCTAATGGTAGTAGACTTGCTTGGTCTAATGGAAGTAGACTTGCTTGGTCTAATGGTAGTAGACTTGCTTGGTCTAATGGTAGTAGACTTGCTTGGTCTAATGGTAGTAGACTTGCTTGGTCTAATGGTAGTAGACTTGCTTGGTCTAATGGTAGTAGGCGCTTGTGTCATCCGCGTGGGAGACCTGAGTTCAAACCCTGCCTTTCACATCATATCATGTGATATCATGTCATATCATGAACCTGCGGCCTGCAGACATGGGCCTGCTGTCCCCCCCCCCCCCCCCCCGCACCAACCTACGGACCTTTGGAGACAGAGCCTTCAGTGTGGCTGCACCTACCCTCTGGAACTCCCTCCCCACAGTGATCCGCAACGCCCCCACCCTGGACTCCTTCAAACTAGCCCTCAAAACCCACCTGTTCTCCAAGGCCTTTGGCCCCTAGTCACTGTTTTACTTTCTGCTTTGTTTGTTTTCTGTTTTGTCTGTCCGTTTCATCCCTTTGTAAAGCGTCCTTGGGTTTTTGAAAGGCGCTATATAAATTAAAGTTATTATTATTATTATTATTATTATTATCATGTCTCACCTTTGGGCAGCGGCGGTTCAGAGTGCGCTGGGAGTCGAAGTAGGTGATGGCCCTGCGGGGGATGTCGACGCTGACCAGCGACCAGTGGACCTCCAGGTGGATGGGGATCAACAGCAGATCCTTCTGGAAGATGTCCACCTGAGAGGGAGAAACATTTCTCTGTGTGAGATGGTGTGAGATGGTCATCTAAATGCTAACTTGCATTTGGGGGCAGTGGCGGACTCAGGCTGTTTGAAGGTCAGGGGGGGCGAAAAGAAAAAAAGGGCACCTACTGCACAACATGGGACCCCATCAGTGCACATGGTCAAGTTTAGACCATTGGAAGAGCAGCCAATAGGGCACATCCTCTAATTTTGCCACTCAAAAGGGCACTTTAGTGCGACGTTTTTCAACTGTGGGGGCACATGGTCAAGTTGAGACCATTGGAGGGGCACCAATAGGGCACGTCCTCTCATTTTCGCCACTCAAAAGGGCATTTTTGCCACTCAAAAGGGCACTTGAGAGACGTTTTTCAACCGTGGGGGCACCAGGAGGGGCGGTCGCCCCCCCCTGAGTCGGCCAGTGTTAGGGGGGTACTAGTCTGAGTTATCAAACACATGATAGGAAGAGAAGCAGCATAGAGAAACTATCTCTTCACTGCATGTGTGGTCTTGGCTTGCTAGTTGGGGGGTTTTGTAGGTTGTTGTAAATTTAAAAAATGCATTTGTCACTATCTGAATAAACGTCTGACTGACTGAGTGATAAAGCGTCATGAAAAGCAGGTGTAAGCTAAACAGAAAGCTTTGTTAAAGTGATGTGCTATAATCAAATCTATGGGATGATATGGTGTGAGTGTGTTTTTTTTATACCTAGCACCTGTTAAATAATGGATGTGTGTATACTAATGTGACATTCTGATTACTTACATGCTTTGTCCACCGCTTGACTCCGTCATAGCCTTTCGTCCTCAACTTGTCGTAGAAGAAGCTGTTGAAGAAATGGACCTGGGAGAAGAACGTTTTGGAGAAAGCGATTAGATGCTCGAGGCAGGATAGTCTCATACGCTCGAGGCAGGATAGTCTCATATGTTAGAGGCAGGATAGTCTCATATGTTAGAGGCAGGATAGTCTCATATGTTAGAGGCAGGATAGTCTCATATGTTAGAGGCAGGATAGTCTCATATGTTAGAGGCAGGATAGTCTCACATGCTAAGAGGCAGGATAGTCTCATATGTTAGAGGCAGGATAGTCTCACATGTTTAGAGGCAGGATAGTCTCATATGTCAGAGGCAGGATAGTCTCATATGTTAGAGAGGCAGGATAGTCTCATATGTCAGAGGCAGGATAGTCTCATATGTTAGAGAGGCAGGATAGTCTCATATGCCAGAGGCAGGATAGTCTCATATGTTAGAGGCAGGATAGTCTCATCTGTTAGAGGCAGGATAGTCTCATATGTTAGAGGCAGGATAGTCTCGTATGTTAGAGGCAGGATAGTCTCATATGTTAGAGGCAGGATAGTCTCATATGTTAGAGGCAGGATAGTCTCATATGTTAGAGGCAGGATAGTCTCATATGTTAGAGGCAGGATAGTCTCACATGCTAAGAGGCAGGATAGTCTCACATGTTAGAGGCAGGATAGTCTCATCTGTTAGAGAGGCAGGATAGTCTCAGATGTTAGAGGCAGGATAGTCTCATATGTTAGAGGCAGGATAGTCTCATATGTTAGAGAGGCAGGATAGTCTCAGATGTTAGAGGCAGGATAGTCTCATATGTTAGAGGCAGGATAGTCTCATATGTTAGAGGCAGGATAGTCTCATATGTTAGAGGCAGGATAGTCTCGTATGTTAGAGGCAGGATAGTCTCAGATGCTAGAGAGAGGCAGGATAGTCTCATATGTTAGAGGCAGGATAGTCTCATATGTTAGAGGCAGGATAGTCTCATACGCTAGAGGCAGGATAGTCTCATACGCTAGAGGCAGGATAGTCTCATCTGATGTACACGATGACAATATGTACAGTGTATAGTAGGGATGTGACGATGCATCGCGAGACAGTTCATTATCGATACAAATATTATGAGATGATTAAAATCGGTGAAATGAAAAACGAATCGCAACACTCCATTAAAAAAACAACAGCATTAACACAACTTGGTCTCATTACCGTAATTCCAAAACTAAAAGTGCTATTGAAGAAATTCCAAGAGGTGCTGTGCTTTCTACTCATATAGATATATACCAAACTATATGACGGGAATTAACGTAGCTCATGGAGGAGCTGAGGAGATTTGAAGAGAGAAGCGGCCTTACGAGCCAGCATATTTTAATGGTGTTTTTTACGTGGCAGTGTTTTTTATACTTTTGTGAGTTTGTGTACAGATGTGAAATGTCAGGAAGATCTTCTAGGGTTACTAAACCACCCGAAAGGCAAAACACAGAGACCCAGCATCGGGCCTACTCTGCAAAATAATATCTTCCAGTCAATCGTATCGAATCGTGAGTTGAGTGTATCGTTACATCCTTAGTGTAATCCATGCATTATGTTTTTACAATGGAAAAATCATTGTCAATTGAATGAATGAATGAATGAATGAATGAATGGTCTTTATTAAATCATTGTCAATTATTGTATTTCAAATGACTTGTTTCCCCTACCTTCTCAGGCACAGAATCCATCACCAGATCCCCATACATATTCATGACCTACAGAAAAAAGGAAACATTGTATCACCACAATGCCAAGCTGGTCTATAAATAAATACAAATACATTGTCTATAATGTATGTGTCCTTTGTAGGCGGTGGTCAGTGAAGGTAAGGGCCGCCCCACCTGGTCGTTCAGCCAGTTCTGTCCATACAGCGTGCTCAGGTCGTCCATGGTCAGGACGTGTTTCTTATAGTTGACGCGGAACCCTCGCACCATGGCCGTGCCAGACGACCTCTGGTAGGACTGAATTAGGTGCTGCACCACTGTTTTCCTGTGTAAACAACATGGGAACCAAGTAAGGTCAATAACAGATCATTTGAGTTGTTATTCTTCCTGGTTAGAAATGATTCTTCCTAGTTGGTCATTTCTGTAGTACACAGCTAGCTAGTGATGGAGAAAAGAGTAGAAGATGGTCAAAGTCATTTTCTGTGCAACATTTTGAACATCGTCATATTAGGAGTCATTTGAATCAACATCCTCATACGTGTGTGGCCCTTGTGGGCGGTTTCCTTAGCCTCACAATCTCTGGGCACAATGTGTAGGAAATGTTAGAAAGACTTCATTTGCTAGAGGGTCTAAAATTAGACTGGCATAAGAGTTCTAGAACAGACGGATTCTGTTTACACTCCACCTAGTTTCAGCCAAGAGCTGAAGTCTTTTTATGATGCACATTTAAAAGGCAGACATCAGGGACACCAGATTTTACAAGTAGATGGTGTGTGTGTGTGTGTGTGTGTTAGTTTCAGACCTGTGAGGCTGAGAGAAGTTCTCAGTGAACATGTCCTGTAGTTTCTCCACCACATCATCAACGTGGATGGGGATCAGGCTGCCGTACTGCTGGAGAGATTCACCCAGGAAAGCTGGGAAAACACAACGACATGAACAGTCAAGCTAAGTCGTACATGAATGCCTTATTCCAAAGCGCTTTACAACGGCCTCTCACACACCCATTCACACACCAACGGCGGCAAGCGTGTCCTGCCCTGTATCATTTATTTTTTACAGATTACACTTTTTTCTTTTAAGCTAACAGCATTTTTAAAATATATATATATATATATATATATATATATATATATATATATATTTGAAGAGGTGGTAATTTCATTCAACAATCATACTTACTATGCACGCAGCTCATGTGTTCCTCAGTGAGGGCGACCTCGACAGGCTTCTCACGCACAGCAGAGTAGGGGGTCTCTGGTTCCCTTCTCCCTCGTTCCCCCATGTTGCCCACCTGGCTGGCCTGGTAGTCGCCAGAGTAACCGTTCAACCGCTCATCTACAGAGACCACAATGTTGTTAGTTATAGTGAGAACATCGCTCTATTGTCACAATCACGTTAAAACATAAGCACTTTAAGCATCTCATCTCTTCAGTGAATCCAGTTCAGAATAGACTGGCTGGGACGTGACCACTCGTTGACGATGCACACGTAGTCTTCTTGTCTGCTCACTTTGCCACTTAATTACACTAATTATACTTTACAATTTATCGAATAATATATTAGAAACAGCAATGAACACATCCCCTGCTACGGGAAGTCGCAAAAGAGAGGGTGAAAACTCTCCAACTAAGAAGAAATGTAAAGATACATCCATCTCTAAAGAAGACCTCGACGCCGCCATTGCTGACGGTATCAGGCTAGCGCTGCAAGAACAGCAATCCATCCTGAACACAGCTATCACCTCGGCCATCAGAGATGCTGTGGATTCCATCCTAACCCCTCAGCTTTGCTCAATCAAAATCGACATCGAAAAGACCAACGAGTATGTCCGAGGTATGAAAACGGATATCGAGCACCAAGCTAAGCTAAGCTAGCCCAGAAGACCCAGAGCCGCATCGACTCCGTTCAGTTGGCTGGCCTGCGAGGACAGACATGATAGCATTGCTGAACTCCGAAAGCAGGTGGAACAACTCACAGAGAAAACAGCAGCTGACATGGAAGATAGGGCCCGGCGAAATAATCTACGTCTGGTAGGCTTACCAGAGTCGTTGGAGGGCTCTGATGCTGCAGGCTACCTCAAAGCTAACCTGGTGAAGTTGATTCCCTCCTTGGCTGGCCGAGTCATCGAGATCGACCGTGCTCACCGCAGATATAATCGCCCCCGTACCCTCATCTTCTATTGAGATGGCAGGACAGGACCACCATCCTAAAAGAAGCCATAGTTACTGTATAAAGCCCCCGTACCCTCATCTTCCGTCTATTGAGATGGCAGGACAGGTACCCTCATCTTCCGTCTATTGAGATGGCAGGACAGGACCACCATCCTAAAAGAAGCTAGGAAGATATATCCAGTGAAGCAAGACACATCCACCCTCCTGTTCTTCCCAGACTACAGTGCCCCAACTACAACCAAGAGGAAGGGGTTCAACACGGTCATCAAGGATGCGCATCATGCCATGGGTCTGCAGCCTTTCCTAATCTACCCCGCTACTCTCAAAATGGAGCTGCATGATGGCAAAAAGATGTCCTTCGACTGTCCGTCCAGAGCAGAGGACTTCATCCGATCCTTGAAGCTGTCTACAGGACCCGTGCGACCCACCCGACCGAGGGCACTCTACCGCTGTCAATGACCCGGGGATCGAGGATGGTGACGGGATGGAACTGACCACCTAATCAGCCACGACACTGCCATGGGGTCTGCTTTAGATTTCAACGATAGAAAGGACTTGGCGTCTTTGGCAGTCAACGTTACTATTCTATAAGACGCCAATTGGCGTCTTTGGCAGTCAATGAGTTAAGGAATGTGACGTTACACGTTTTCAGAACAAATATTTAAAGCACTCTTGCGCTCAAAATAAGACCCGAGGTGTGCTCGTCTTGGTTGACAGGAGGTTGCATTTGACTCTCGACCAGATAAGAAATGACAAACAGGGCCGATTTGTTTACATAAAGACGAAAATAAACCAGGTTAAATTGATGCTAGCATTTATGCCCCTAATGAAGTCGACGCAGAATTTCTACCAGATATCAGTAACACATTATTAGAAACCTCTGTAGGCTATCATTTAATAGTAGGTGGTGACTTCAATTCTGTCCTCGATCCCTCATTAGACATGTCCTCTCCAGTTAATGTAAGCTCACAATAAACTGCATTTCTAAACGCATTTATAATGGATTTAAACGTTGTTGATGTGTGGAGAATTCAGAATAATAAGGCCAGAAATTATACATTTTATTCTAACAGACATAAATATTTTTCCAGAATTGATTTTATTTTTGTAAGCCCATCCCTCATTCCTTCCATGTCCCCAATTGATATTCTGCCAATACTGTTGTCTGATCACTCACCTGTGGCATGCAAGATTCAGCTCTCTGCTAATACTGACAAGGCCACTAGGTGGCGGTTTAACACCACTTTGTTGACAAACCCTGACTTTTCGATGTTTCTCAAAGATGAATTTGAAGTATTTCTTGCTATAAACAGAGCACAGTGTGACAATCCTCGAATTTTGTGGGAAACAAACAAATGTTTTCTCAGGGGCCTTTGTATTTCGTTCTCCTCCACTCTCTCTAAAGCACGTAACAAGCGTTTTAATGAGCTAGAGAAGGAAATAAAGTTGAAATAAAAACAGTAGAAAACAGTAGAAAATTTACAAAAAAAATATTTTACAGAAGATCAAGCCACACGGCTCGCTTGTCTCAAAGGAGAATATAATGCTATATCTCTCTCAAAGGCTGAATTTATCCCTCATAGAACAAGACAGAGATATTATTTTGATGCTGAAAGGCCCAGCCGCTTATTGGCACTGAGACTGAAGGAGAATGAAAGCCAAGCCTCTATAAATGCTATTAGAGATTCTGCGGGCACTGTTCATACTGCTCCCCAAGCTGTGAATAGTATATTTCAAACATTTTACTCCAACCTGTACCAATCTGACATAGATTATGATACATCTCGCTGCAAGGCGTTCCTTCATGGCCTCAATTTACCTAAGATATCACAGACTGAAAGGGAGGTTCTTGACTGCCCTCTTGACTTAAAGGAGCTACACCAGGGGTGTCCAAACTTTTTTCACAGAGGGCCACATACAGAAAAATATACTCAAGGCCGGGCCACTCACTAGAGGTGAGGTATCGCCTCACCTCTAATGTATTAAAGTTAATCAAATGTAGGTAAAGTATGCTTGATACCTGAATATGCTTAAAGAAAAACAGCCCATATCATAACTTTCCATTAATGTTTTTTTCTTTTTTTTATAAAGACGGCTCATTCTCAAAACAGCAGCCTCAGATTGCTTCTTAGTCAGAGTGATAGAGCTCGTCCCCATATTCAGCATCAACATCAGATAGGAACACTTGAAATATTCTCTGTGGTAGAGCCCTCGTGCTCTAATTATGTTGATAGTTTTCACAACTGTGTTCATCACATCATTAAGCTGGACTGCCTTGGCACAGAGGGCTTCTTGGTGGATGATGTGTACAGGGTTTTTCCTGGCTCAAAATGAGGCGGAAGTGGTACCAGTGGTGTTTGACATCGGGGGGGAACCATGAAGCAGGGCTGTCTGGGGGTCCTTAAACATCAAACACTTAATTTCTTGCATTCTGGTGAATTGATATGCACCAATTTGTGACCTTTCTGCATCAACTTATGGTGGAAATGTCATTATTTATGTAAAGGAAAACACAATATTCAGGCACCAGATGACCATTCAAAATATAATGTAATATAATGCAATATAAGGCTCTCAGGCATTCTGTACTTTCAAATATGTATTCTCCTTGAGCAGTCAACATCAACTATCAGCTATTTCGCTAGCGAAAACGAAAGCTAACTTATTTGCGAAACAGCGCCCCCGCCACCACGTCGGCGCAATGCCGCAATTGCAATTAGAAATGACAGAATAATTATATTTTTTGAATTTGTTTTGGGCCAATTAAAAACGGACCATTGGCCGCAGTTGGCCCGTGGGCCGTAGTTTGGACACCCCTGAGCTACACAATGCCCTTCAATCTTTACAGAAAGGAAAATCGCCGGGCTTAGATGGTCTTCCACCAGAACTGTATTTAGTACTTTGGGATTTGATAGGTCCTCTTATTATGGACTCCTTTAATGATGCTATATCCAGAGGTGATTTTCACAGAGATCAAAAAGTTGCCCTTATCTCTCTTTTGTTAGAAAAGGGGAGAGCCTATCTCCCTGATCTCGTGTGACCAGAAACTGTATGCTAAGGTTTTGGCTATACGATTGGAGGCTGTAACAGACGCCTTGATCAGTGAAGACCAGACAGGGTTCATGAAGGGACGCCTTGCATTGGACAATATACGCAGACTGCTTCATATCATCAATTTAACCGATAGCTCTCTCAGCCCGTGTGCAGTATTTTCGCTTGACGCTGAGAAGGCTTTCGATCGGCTTGAATGGAACTACATGTGGGCTGTTTTAGACCATCTTGGCTTTGGGGTTAATTTCATTGCTATGATTAAGACTCTGTATAATGCACCAACCGCTTCTGTTCTCACAGCTAATGTTATTTCCCCTCCAATCCAACTGGAGCGCTCGGCTAGGCAGGGCTGCCCATTGTCGCCATTCTTGTTCTGTCTCTCTCTTGAGCCCTTAGCCCAGGCCATCAGAGTACTTACATTTCCCCTATTTCAATTCTAGATCATAGCCACCACATCTCATTATATGCTGATGACATTCTATTATTTCTAGATAATATTGATACTTCTGCCCGCCATGTGTTAGAAATGTTTGAAGATTTCGGTAGATTGTCAGGCTATAAGATTAACTGGATGAAGTCAATTCTAATGCCCCTTAGTCCTTCAGCAAGAACCTCCTGTCTCCCTAGACATATCCCGGTGAAAGATAAATGTACTTACCTTGGCATCACTATATACCCAACCATACCACGGATAATTAAAGACAACTTTGATGTAACCTTGAACAAAATCAAAACGGATATTCAAAGATGGGATAGCCTCAAAATATCTCTTCAGGGCAGAGCCACGATAATCAAGATGAATGTTTTGCCAAGGATCAACTTCCTGTTTTCCATGTTACCATTACCCCCACCCCCCAAATACTTTGATGATATTAATTCGTTGGTCTCAAGGTTCATATGGGCTGGCAAACGCCCGAGAATCCGTCTTACAACTTTGCAACAACCCAAATTGTCGGGCGGGATGGCAGTTCCAGATTTTAAGTTGTATTATTTAGCTTTTCAGACTCAAGCCTTACGTACCTGGGTGAATCCAAATTCCAAAGTACCTTGGAGGTCAATAGAGGCAGGTCTGGTCAGTCCAGTCAGATTAGAGGATTTACTTTTCTCAGGCACGGTCATAGATTTGGTTGCATTATAGATAACGCCCGTAAGGTGTGGAAAGCGTCTGAGAAAATCATGGGAGGTTCCTTGCGATTCTGTTCCTCCACTCCTTTATGGAATAACCCAAACTTGATGTCGGGTAACCGACCATTCACCCAGCAAACATGGAGCTCTCGGGGTGTAAATACTCTCAGAGACTTGTATGACAATGATGGCCTAGATTCGTTTCAGCACCTCCAAACTAAGTTTGTCCTTCCAGCGTCATCATATTTTGTCTATCTACAGCTGAGGTCCTCACTCAAGGCCTATGGAGTGCCTTGGCGCTCCCCACTTCCAACTCACCCCATGATAGCCTGGATTGAACATACCCCAACCTCTCGTGGCTGTGTATCCAGAATCTATCGCAATCTAGTGGACGCAATTAAAAAACCACTTGCGGTTGAGGCTTTATGGAACCGAGAGCTTGGTGAATTGGATTTCCACCCAAACTGGGACACAATATGGTCTAATCTCAATTCAACCTCAAAAAATGTATCTCATCAGTTAATTCATTTTAAAGTCATCCACAGGGCCTATGCTACACCATACAGAAGATACTTAATGAAACTACAACCCAACTACTACTGTCAATTCTGCCCTACCCCCACACCGGGTTCATTTCTCCATATGTTCTGGGAGTGTCCAGTCGTGGCCAATTTTTGGAACCATGTCAACTCTGTAATGTCCAAATTATTTAAGATTGACTATGTTCCTAATCTATGTTTATGTTTGCTCAATGACAACTCTGATTTTGATTTAAGTATTACGCAAAAGAAAATGCTATTTGCTGGTTTCACCTCTGCAAAAAAAACTATTCTTCAACATTGGATAACACCTGATTTCAGTATGAACACTTTTTGGTTTTACTCTTTACAGAGGATTGTGAATCTTGAGTGCACAACGGCCAGATTGAACAAAAGCAAGGCCCAGTACAGTTGATGCGTGGAAGGCTTATTCATTGAACTTGACCAACCTGACTGCTCTGTGATTAGATTTTCCATTTATCCCAGTCCGGATTGTGTTGTATTTCTACTATTTGGCTGTGACTTGTCTGCTACACTACCCCTTTTCTTTTTTGTTTTCTTTCTTTTTTCCCTCCCTTCCTTTCTTGTTCTGTATTGTCATTGTTATGTGTTGTTAAAAGCAATAAAAAAATCTTGGTCACAAAAAAAAAGAATAGACTGGCTGGCATTTTATGTCGTCAAATGAAATGGACATTTCCATAGAGGAAAAAACATCTACCTACACTGGGCTTATAATGACACTAACAACACTGGCACAGCTTCCTGTAAGATTCTGAAGGTGTCAGCTGATGATATCCCCTTCAAGATGAAAGTAGTGTATTCCTTCATTCATAATATCTCACCTCTCTCAGACCCACTGAATCTCTCCTCCTCTGATTGGGGGCTGCTCAGGCCCTGGTTCCTCCTCTGCCGGTTGGCGTACAGGCTGTACTGGCGCCACCTCCGCGCCCTCCTGTGCCCCAGGGTCCCCACCCACTGGGCACGCTGGCGCCAGGTCTTCCAGTGCTGGGTCATGCGGAACCGCAGGCCCGCGTGGGAGCGGAGCTTCTGCCAGCGTCCCAGCCTGCGCTGCCTGAGCCCGTTAAGCCGAGCCTGGATAGGGATCCTAGGCAAGTTCCCTGCTTCATATTCGGCCTCCTCCTCCTCCTCATCCTCTTCCTGTGACAGTTCTCGTTGCTGGTGATGCCGATGGTCCGATAGAGATGTAGTCGGCATGTTTGGGACCTCCCATTCCACCTCCGCCTCCTCTCCATCTTCCTCCTCCTCTTCTTCCTCTTCTTCATCCCAGCTTCCACCTTCGAAATCAATCTCCTTCTCCTCCTCCTCCTCTTCAGCATCCCCGTCGTCGTCCTCCTCCACTTGCTCCATGTACTCTGAGGGGTCCCAGGCCCTCTCCTTTTGCTCCAGTTTCAGGTGTATGGGGCTGGGCGCGTGGTGGGTGGAGGTGGGGTCCATGAGGTGCCCCCCGGGGATACCTCCACCTCCACCCCCGCTGTCCTCCTGGCCCACGGCCAAGCCCAGCTCGCCCTGCCAGCGGTTCTGAGCTAGGCTGCCGCCGCTGTCTCTCATCGTCCACGGGCACCCCACGACCTGCGCCAGCTCGTCGCCTGGGAAGAGGAGGAGGAGAAGGGAGGAGGAGACAGAGGAAGAGCAGAGGGGTGAGATGAAGAAGAGAGTAAATTAAGTGATAAAACTATACATGTATGCAGTAAATCTATGGGTAAATTCAATGTGCAAGCCTGATTAATAATGGTACATATTATACATATGTGTTTAATGTGTGTGGGACATATTGCATTGATAACTACATAACATGGGCACATGGGCACTTTTTCTAAAATGTTCTTTTTTTTCCCCCCTTTCCTAACACCAGGGGAGCCACCCCTCCTAAATTTCGTTGTTTGGTACCTGTACTGTAGCAATGACAAATAAAGTCCATTCCATTCCATTCCACATAGTAGCTAGATCCCAATTTGTCCCAAGTCGTATTGTGCTTTAATAACAGCTGGTCACTACAGTCATTATAACGAGCTACAGCCAAGCAAGAAGTGACCATTTCAAATTATCCTGCAATTTTTTGCAGGATGCACAGCTGCTAACGTTAGAACTTAGCAGGGCTATGGATTGAATGAGTGCAATTACTGCGCTTAGCAGCTAGCTTAGCTTCCACTCGATACGCCCCTCGGAGGCTCGACGGCCGCATGTGTAAAACATCACATGTCATTCCCAGGTCAGGTGGATCATTTTGGAGGTAAAACAACCAGCTGTAAGTGATCAAGCTGATCAGGTGGACTAAGCTCAGTCTGGCGTGTTGCTGCAGGAGCTAGCCGAGGGGGAGGACTAACCTCTGGAATTAAAACATTCATTTAAACGGTTGCATGGTAAATATATAACATACAGGGTGTGTGAATATAAAATATAACCGTCATAATGTTGAATACAAAATCACAAGACCGCGAGAGTCTGAGAGAAAGTGTACACGTGCTTAGAAACTAAACACATTTTGCAACAACGTTTCATTCTATTTCAGGAATTAGACTGATCCCCCCGAATCCAGATCCGATGGGAAACAGCAGGTTATCTTCTATTACCTAAACCACCGAGTCAATCTTCTAAACCCCCTCTGTTCTGTTCTGCACGTGTACAAGTACAAGATGTGCTGCTGAATGCACATGGACATTGCGTTCTTTGGTGAGATAAAAAGAAAAAACGGTTGGAAAGCGAACCTGGAGGTAGCTGCTATGCTATGCTAGGAGCCCAACAACACCAAATATAATGATAATAATATGTCAAGGATAACGCGACTTCAACACTCACCGTTAACCTGCAGTTTTGTGAATGTCGGCCTGTTTCTGAGGTGAAATGTTCAACGTTTAGCAGGTTTATGTTTTTAATTCTTATTCGTGTTAAGCGGACCACAACATCCAGCTATGATCTGGTTAGCTAAACCTCATTCAATGAAGACAGGAAGTGTCGCTGGTGGAGTAGGCGTCACATCCGGTCATCCGGTCCCCCCCCGTCTTTTTCCGGTTTTAAGAGAGTAACAGTTGTTATTAATTTTATTATTATTATTATATTAATTTTGAAGTTAACTGTAGATTATTAATTATTAATCTCTGAGTATTGGAGAAGGGGTAGGATTAAATAATCTTATGCTTCTTCCTACTCCTTTTCGGACATGTTAAGTACATAGTTTTTTCTTGTTTTTGTTTTTGTTTTTTGTTGTTATAACTATTTCTTTTTTCACATGTTCGAAATAAAGCTTTCATTCATTCATTCATATGACACATAATTTGGGAAGATTTGCGAAGTGCCACAACGAGAAATAAGAGCTGAGCTGTTGTCAAGACGACTGCGAATCCGTCGCGCAGAAAACGCGTCATTTCATGTATGACCTGCAGAGAACAGAAGAGTAGAATAACATAATATATATCTACATACTGTCACTTACGGTAAGAGAGATTATGTCAGTTGTATTACACGTGTGCTGTATTGTGACTCTGACTTGATGACATTCTATATTGGCTATACACGCTGTTACATCGCGGGAAAGTAATACTATAATCGTAGAAGTTGCGAAATGATGCCACAGTTCATGATGGTCTCGTGCATTGGCAGCTGCACGTAACGTTTATTATTATAATAATAATAATGCATTTATTTTATAAGGCGCCTTTCATGGCACTCAAGGTCGCCGTACAACAACAAATTTAAAAACAGTTACAAAAAATTAAAAATACAAAATACATAGAAATATACAGTATAAACATAGCTATTTATGTCGCTGGATGAAACTTTTGACAACATGCGCTGTCAACACAGTGATGTGACACTGAGCTGTTTATTGTCATTCAAGGTGCAGAAGGTGACAGTCACTGGGTGTTAGTTATGTGTCGTTTGTCCTGCAGACAGTCCATGTAGAAGTGATGCAATGATTTTTCTTGGGTATAATTGAACCTTGATCTGTAGTTGACTGTCTGGAAGTGACCCTTCTACCAAGTGACCCTTGAACTTGAGCTGTCAGCTGTCAGTGTCTCTCTCTCTCCCTCTGTCTCTCTCTCTCTCTCTCTCTCTCTCTCTCTCTCTCTCTGTCTCTCTCTCTCTCTCTCTCTCTCTCTCTCTCTGTCTCTCTCTCTCTCTCACTCTCTCTCTCTCTCTCTCTCTCTCTCAGTCTCTCTCTCTCTCTCTCTCTCTCTCTCTCTCTCTCTCTCTCTCTCTCTCTCTGCAATCCATCACGTTTTTGATTTTCATTCTGAAGCATAGCTGTCAAAAGGAGGGGAATAACAAGAGGTCCCACATGTAATATCTGTCCACTTGACTTTACCTCCATATTATAATTGTAAAGTATAGGCCTAAGTTAAGTGTCTTATTCAAGATGAGTGTCCACGGCTACTCGGAAGCTGAGCACCAGGGTAGTGAGAAGATCGACCACCATGGCCTGGCTGATCTTCCCCGTGGACCCCTGGACATCTACAGGACGAGAGCCTCCTTCAACTGGAAGGACATGGTTCTGTTCCTCGATGGAGAGGAGGTGCTCGCATTTAAGGTAGGCTGCTGTGAAAATCAATGTGTAATAAACATGTTGTTTATAAGCTGGTAATTAAGTGGTAGGTTACTGTAGGCCTACTGGAGGTGATTTTAAATAATAATACTCTTATGATGAGGTAGCCCATCCTGCCACTTCTAAGACCAGATATGAGCCGCTTGACCAGGAAGATGTCCTCTTGGTATAGTGGTTTATGTCTGTGGCATCCATGTGAGTCACCAGTTTCTTCCAGTTCCGCTACATTCTGTATCAACACATCAGACATTCTGTCTATCAACAGATGCAATATATTATGATTATGTAGCACCTTTCAAAATATGCTGTTCTATCCACGTTGTATTGAAGGTGTAGGGATGATGACCATGATGGTCTTGATCGTTATATGAAGTACATTCATATACATGAGTACAGCAACTGTAATACAGTATGTAAATCCTTTTGATTTGAGACAATATTATTACTATTTCTAACCATAGCTTGATAAAAGATGAATAACACCAAGGATACTAATACTAGTTACAGTAACCTGTCTATTTCTCCTTGTTACAAACACATTGTGTAACCAGGGAGTAGCTGAAAAGGACTGTATTATTTAGGAAGGGGCTGGTTATCTAACTAATGGAGCTAAATAGGCAGTATAGGAGGATACAGGCAGGGGGCGCCAGCAAACCGTTAGACTAGCAGTTAATATCGTTAGCATTAGCATGGGAACTAGCATTAGCATTAGCCGTTAGCATTCAAACAACTAGCATTAGCATTCAATTAGCATTAGCATTGGAACTACAAACAACTAACACACGGTATTACATATGAACAACACATTTATTACATGACGGTTGTATACATCCCCATATATACATTCCCTCCCGGCCGGCCACACACACACTCAATCACTCACTGATAGTCTCTGGCCTGAACAGGCTGATAGTCCAGGGCTGTGGTGCGCGCTGAGGCCTGGTTGAATGGCATGTGCGTCGATGAGATTAGCCGACGAAAGGGGGGGTGACGTAGCAACGCGGAGGGAAAGGGCCGTCTTCGTGGTCCACCACGAGGTGAAGGGCCCAGATCCGGTGGTCCGCGTCGAAGCTCCGCTGGAGTCAGTGTTTGGTCGCAGTCCGCTCGTGGAGGCGACGATGATGTCCAGCTGGCGTCTCGCTTGGTCCAACGTTGAACAGCCGGCTGCTGGCAAGGCGGTCCAACGGGAACACAACTAAACGGGCTACAGTCGTACACTCGATAATCGCTTTCCTGGCGTCTTCAGCTGCTGCACGGTGTGCGGGCTGCTGAATCCGCCATCTTAGATCGGTTTCTCGTTTCTATCTCTCGTTCTGCTTCTCTCTCGTTCTGCTTCTCCTCACACACTCTGACTCGCGGACTACTTCCGTCTCTTATATAGGCACCACCGAACCTAACATCCGGGCCACGGACACACCCCGGATATACTACGTCATCAAATATATACAGAAACATTACAATAATAATACATATACCTTCATAAACGTACAGAATAGTATAGAAAATAACAAAGTAAATAACTGGGGCAGAAGGGCTGATTTCGGGGAAACTAAAACTGGCTCTAAAACTGTGGGCCTTCACAACAGCCGCCCCATGAAACCCTCGGTTTCAGTTAACTAAGAAGGCACACTGGCTAGGCTGCTCTAGCAGCGTGAAGTAGGAGGTGATAGTGTCGACCACTCTGCCTGTCTGCCAGGCGGCGCGCGGAAGGGACTGGTCCATCACCAGTACCACGGCACCTTCGGACATCTTGTCTCTCTCCCTCAGCAGAATCTTCTGCTTCTCCTCCTTCTCCAGGGCGCGGATGTGCTCCTCGAAGCAGATCAGAGCGTCTTCCTTGGCCATGTTCTCCAGCTCCTCGTACTCAGCGAAGGTGGGGTCGTCCAGCAGGTACTGCTGGGCCTCGGACCAGGTGGTGCGGTAGGTGACGCTGGCCATGTTGTCCAGAATGCTCTTCAGCGCCTCCCAGTTCCTCTTCCTGAGCTGCTTGGCTTGTTCCTTCTCCTTCTTAGCCTTGTAGGCCTTAAACGCTTGCTTCTTCTCACTCAGCTTGGGCAGGGCGCTGTAGCGTGGGTCGTTGATGATCATTCTCATGGTTTGCTCCCATGACGCGTCGGATGAACCACCATCCTCCTCCAGAAGCTCTTTGAAGGCCTGCTTGGCCTCCTCTTTTGGGTTCCACTTGTACGTTTTCTTCGCCAACTCCGGCCTTTCCTCCTTGGAGGCGTCTACAATACTGGCTGAGACTTTCATGGCTGACGTGTACTCGACGGAGTTGACGGGTGCGTCAATGCTGACCTCGGCCACGTGAGGGTGCATGGCCACCTGCAGGTGTTCCTCGGCAACAGCTGTTGCCGCCATGGCACGGTAGCGCCACCACCGGGACTCCTTAGTCTGGGAGTTGTAGTAGTAAGGCTTCCCATCCAGAGACTTATGCTCTGTCCACAGAGACTTCTTCTTCGGTTGGTCATCCTGTGGTGAACCATTTGTGGTACTAACTGTTCCAGGTGCACTGGCAGCAATAGATTCCACTCCAGGCGGTCCGGTTGGTTGGTTTGCTTCTTCGGTTCGGACATGGAGGGATGACGTAGCTCTCCCGTCTCTATCTCTCCCCTTGGTAGCGCCTTGGAGGGCCCACCCAAGCGCAGTCTTAACAGCCATCGGGCAGCCTCGTGGTCCTCTCAGCGGAGGACGGAGCGACACGATCAGTTCAGCGTTGTCCGAGCCGATGAGAAGGGTTGGCTCCGCTCCTTCTATCGGATGTAGGTCTACTCGCCGTAGGTGGGGATATCTTGCGCGTAACCTCTCCAGGGGGTAGTCGTAGCGGGAGAGCGCTAGCTGGTCGGCGGTGAAGACATTCTGAAGCCGATGTCTATCCGACGGCCGCCCCGCCGGGGAGATAGAGAAGTTGATTCTCGCCCCGGTGACCTCTTTAAGGTCGCGACGTATCGTGCGCAGAGTCAGCTTCTCCGCAGTCCCTTGGAGCCCCAACTGGCGCACTGCCCCCTGGAGAAGGATGGTCCGTTCCGACCCGTCGTCTAGAACGGCGTACGTGTCGTACACAGCGTTGTTGTGGTGAAGTCGGACCTTCACCACCTTCAGTAGAACCTTGGAGCCGCTGCTCTGTGGCGAGTCTAGGTAGTAGACAGGGGTTTCCTCTTCCGGTGCGCGACCGGACCTAGGGCTTCTGTTGCCCTCCGTGGACCTGGCGAGGGAGACCTCGTGTAGAATGTTGAGGTGGACCTCCTCACAGCGATTGCACTTTCTCCTCAAGGTGCAGTTCTTAGCCAGATGGTCGCGCCCACAGTTCCAGCACCTCTGGTTCTCCTCGAGCCACCTCTGCTTGTCCTCGGTACTCAGGTTGTTGAAGTCACTGCACTCATTGAACCAGTGCTCGCTGGTGCAGTACGGACATGGCGGTGGACCTCTCCGTCCCTTTTGAGGGGGTTGAGAGGAATCCTTTCCCTCAGGTCGGGCTTTCCTCTCTCTCCGAGGCTCCTCCTCCGTGTGCAGCACTCCTACTGGGCGTCCTCTGTTCGAGCTCGGCCGGTCCCAGCGGTCTCCCTTCTCCCTCTCCTTCTTCGGCTCAGCGTAACCCATGGCGTCTACGTTGGTGTCATGCACTTCCTCCAGTAGGAACTCCGCGAAGGCAGCCATGCTCAGACCCAACTTCCCGGGGTTACGAACGCGCTGCTGTCGCCGGAACCTCTCCTGCCGGAAGCGTGGGATCTTGCGGAGCAGCCGCTCTACGTTGGAGGTGCTGTTGATCTCGCTGGCGCCAGCTGGGCCCTGCGTCTTCAGCATTCCAACCAAGGTGTGCACGCGGAGCGCGAAGTCATCCAGCGCCCGGTCATCCTTGATGGGGGCCTGCTGTTCGAGGGCTTGCAGTTCAGCAAGGGCGTGGTTCCAGGGACGACCGTAGCGGGCATCCAAGTCAGCGAGCGCTCTGGTGTAAGGTGTCGGTGCGGAGGCATGGGCCAGTACCATGTTGTGGGCTCTGGGGTTCCTCACATGCTGAAGGAGAATCGCATATTTGTAGGACTCTGAGCAGGAGTTGTCCAAGAGCGTGTCTAGGCAGATGCGTAGCTCCACATACTGGCTCCTGTCCTCGTCCTTGAAGAAGGGGAACTTGGGTCCCTCCACCTGGGGGAACATCCTGTAGTGGATCATCGGTGCGGGAGTGACGGTCTGGGTGTCCGGCCTGCATGCATTTTGGTGCACTGGAGGACCTAGGGGTGTGCTACGCTCTTGGGGGATGGCTCCCCTCCCGGGCAGCGACGCTGGCTCCCTCTGGGCCGCGTAGCGGTCGGGTCCCTGGTCCTCTTCCTTCCAGGTGGTCAGCTGGGCCTGTAGTTGGACAGTCATGGCGGGGGTCATGGAGCCATCGGCGGGGGGTTCAGGAGATGGCACTCGAGAGGGCCGTGCGGATGATGCTCTGGAGCTACGGGCCGACGGAGTTCTGCTGATGCACACGTCGCGCATGGTCTGCATCATTTCCTCCATCTTCTCTGCGTGCAGTTGCTCTCTCGCCATCTGCCTCTCCGCCGCGCGTTCCGCCCCCTCCATCTGGAGGCGCTCGCGCTCGTACTGGATGCGTTCCCTCTCTAACGCCTCCTGGCGCTGTCTCTCTGCCGCACGTTCCGCTCCGTTCATCTGCCTCTCCGTCTGGAGGCGGTCGCGCTCCATCTGGAAGCGTTCACGTTCTAGCGCCTCCTGGCGCTGGAGGCTGGCCACGCGTTCCGCTCCGTCCATCTGGAGGCGTTCGCGTTCTAGCGCCTCCTGGCGCTGTCTCTCCGCCGTCCCCATCTGGAGGCGTTCACGCTCGAAATGGATGCGTTCCCTCTCTCGTTCACGCTCGAACTGGAGGCGTTCTCGCTCTAACGTCACCTCGGCCTGTTGGCGCTCCCGCTCTAACGCCATCTCGGCCTGTTGGCGCATACATTCGGACAGCGCGGCACTACTCCCTCTGGAGTGCAGGCTATCCGCCCCAGAGGCAGAACTGCCCACGGAAGCCCTGGACCGGTAGGAAGCCACTGAGCGGCAGGAGCTAGGTCTCGAGCGCGCCGTACTGGGAGGCAGATCGTTAAGGCTGAGGCCCTCCCTCTTCCGCCCGCAGGCGCTGTCGGACCGGGCCTCTCCTTCCTGTTCTTCCGTTTCCACGGCAAAACCCTGCGGTTCTGCCATCTCATCCTCAGGCTGGTGCTCTTTGAGGGCTGTCTCAGTGCTAGCCACCCGCGCGCCGGCGGACACCTCGGCCTCTCCGACCACTGTATCCCGTGGAGTGCGCTCCTCGCTACCACTCAGTGAGCTTTCGAGCTCAAGCTCATACTCCTGTAACCTCGGAGGCAACCGCGGGACTCTCTGTGGTCGTGGCTCTGGCTCAGGGGGCGGAGAAGGGGGGGTAACTGTCTGGTCTGGTTGGCTGCGCTCAGCCATGCTATCACTACACTACCAATCCGGCTCGAAGGACCAATTGTAACCAGGGAGTAGCTGAAAAGGACTGTATTATTTAGGAAGGGGCTGGTTATCTAACTAATGGAGCTAAATAGGCAGTATAGGAGGATACAGGCAGGGGGCGCCAGCAAACCGTTAGACTAGCAGTTAATATCGTTAGCATTAGCATGGGAACTAGCATTAGCATTAGCCGTTAGCATTCAAACAACTAGCATTAGCATTCAATTAGCATTAGCATTGGAACTACAAACAACTAACACACGGTATTACATATGAACAACACATTTATTACATGACGGTTGTATACATCCCCATATATACATTCCCTCCCGGCCGGCCACACACACACTCAATCACTCACTGATAGTCTCTGGCCTGAACAGGCTGATAGTCCAGGGCTGTGGTGCGCGCTGAGGCCTGGTTGAATGGCATGTGCGTCGATGAGATTAGCCGACGAAAGGGGGGGTGACGTAGCAACGCGGAGGGAAAGGGCCGTCTTCGTGGTCCACCACGAGGTGAAGGGCCCAGATCCGGTGGTCCGCGTCGAAGCTCCGCTGGAGTCAGTGTTTGGTCGCAGTCCGCTCGTGGAGGCGACGATGATGTCCAGCTGGCGTCTCGCTTGGTCCAACGTTGAACAGCCGGCTGCTGGCAAGGCGGTCCAACGGGAACACAACTAAACGGGCTACAGTCGTACACTCGATAATCGCTTTCCTGGCGTCTTCAGCTGCTGCACGGTGTGCGGGCTGCTGAATCCGCCATCTTAGATCGGTTTCTCGTTTCTATCTCTCGTTCTGCTTCTCTCTCGTTCTGCTTCTCCTCACACACTCTGACTCGCGGACTACTTCCGTCTCTTATATAGGCACCACCGAACCTAACATCCGGGCCACGGACACACCCCGGATATACTACGTCATCAAATATATACAGAAACATTACAATAATAATACATATACCTTCATAAACGTACAGAATAGTATAGAAAATAACAAAGTAAATAACTGGGGCAGAAGGGCTGATTTCGGGGAAACTAAAACTGGCTCTAAAACTGTGGGCCTTCACAACACATTGGTTGTTGTATATCTGACTGTTTCTTAAAAACGTTTTCAGTAAGGCCTAACCTTGAGGAATATCTAGCAGTGTTTGTATATTTGACCATATTCTCTGTTTGTTCGACAGCAACATGTGTTCCGTACGTTGGAGAACGATCCCGTATTCGCGCGTCAGCCCGGGGAGGACATCACCATGGAGACGAGGCGCGAGCTGACGTTCCGCAGGGTCAAACAGCTGTTCCGTTACGAGTTCCTCACGCGGGACGACATGATGCAGAACCCGTGGAAGAGTGTCATCCTCAACGACTGTCTGATGATGTACGACGTGTCCATGAGCGCCAAGTTCTTCCTCAACAAAGGGGTGAGCGTGGTCATGTTGATGGTAGCCACACCAAAGCGGCTCAAAACCTATAGCCACTCCATCCTTGGGAGATGACCATCTTTCATCTATTGTAAAACAATGGCAATGAGTTTAAGATAAACTTAAGATCTTACTACTATGTACTATGAAGCTTTCAGGTGTATCGTTTTCATTTATGTAATATGTCAAGGCCATTCGTCAAGGCTATGGCTACAGGTGTAATTCAGGACAGTGATACTTGCTACAATGCTTGGTTTACGTACCAGGAACATTTGGGCTGGCTATGGACTTATGTATGTAATGTAGTAGAATTCACGTATGAGATAATCAATTTCTGCATGTGTCTTCTCAAGAGAAGAGGTGATGTCAAATGATGTTTGATTGTCAGTCTGGCCTTGTTCTGTTGCAGATGTTTGGTGCAACAGTGGCTAACTCAGGATCCCAGAGACACAACAAGTTTGTGGAGGATACGGAGGACATGACGGTAAACATGAATCAGCATATACATCCCTTCTCTCTCTCTCTGCCAGGATTTGTAACACTCAGGGTATCCGCGGTGTCTTGAAAAGTATTAAAAGTTGATAAATACATTTTGGGAAAATCAAGACCCTTAATAAGTATTAAAAAGTATTATCACGATTTGATGAGGTCTTGAATTTTGTAGGTATTTTTCTGAATTAGACTCTGTCCAAAGAGTTTGAGTCCTAAAACCTTTTAGTAAAAGTTCGTGAATTTATTAGTTTTATTAAAAAACAAAGATGAACCGGAAATTCTGTTGTATGATAGTGGTCTAGTCTATTGCAAACTAAAACAAGGTGTCACTGATGTAAACGGTTACAGCTCCAAGTGGCGGTGAGGTCTGGAAAAATATTGACAAGGTCTTTAAAAAGTCTTAGAAAGGTATTGAAATTAACCTCAAGTTTCCTGTATATACCCTGAACACGTACCCACATATACATAGTAATCCCATATCTCAGGTTAGATAGTAACAGGTTATAGCATTCAGTGAGTTATGCAAATATGCCCTTTGACCAGTCTGACCTCTTCCCCGTTCTAACATCCCCAGCCAGGCATGCACAGCCTTATGCTCTCTACAATGCTGTAACTAAAGAGCAGCTTGATAAAGACCACTTTGTGTCCAAAAACGGTTATTATAATATCTGTGTATCTACTACTCAAGTCCTTCAAATACAACAACAGCATGACAATAGGACACAATATGAACCATAACCTCTCTGTTGTCCCCTAAGCAGCACCTGTCTGTTCTTGTCTCTCTGCAGACGTTTGGCTGCTTTGCATTGACAGAACTCAGCCATGGCAGCAACACAAGAGCCATGAGGACCACAGCCAAGTATGAACCCAGCACTCAGGTAGGGTGGGACACAGTCCACATACAGCATGGTCTATCACACTAGCTGTTAGGGATGGGACATAGACTAAGGCCCGATTCCATTGAACTCCTAGGCCTCCGTTTTGCGTGTTCACGTTTAGGGTAGGGGTGTTTAGGGTAGGGGTGTCCCAATTCATCAAGGGCTAGGGGGAAGGGAGAGGACTGGGAGATTTTTCGGGACCACGTTCGATTCGTGGCACTATTAGTTGTTGTTTTTGTATTAATCATGCACAGAAAAACAATATACACAACACACAAGCATAATATTAATATAGTTCAGTAATTATTATTACTACTTATTATTACTATTGACAGGCATGATAATCGCTCAGCTTTCGGCGACATTCGCCGTTTTGAATCCAAAACAGGTTACCTACCTGAATCGTGTAGATCCCATGAGAAAAAAAAAAAAGAATTTGGGGGGGGGGGGCTGTGGAGCGACAGAAAAAAGACGTAGCGACATATAGACAATAGAAGTTTCTAGTATATTCTATCTAGTATACTAGTATACTCAAGTTACAAATCTGTCTCCTCCAGGAATTTGTGATCAACTCCCCTGACTTTGAGGCAGCTAAGTTCTGGGTGGGGAACCTGGGGAAGACGGCCACGCACGCGGTGGTGTTCGCCCAACTCTACACGCCTGACGGGCTCTGCCAAGGACTGCACTCCTTCGTAGTCCAGGTACTGTCTCTCATCTCTCTCTCTCTCTCTCATATCTCTCTCTCTCTCTCTCAACAGAAGAATATTGCAAGGGATTTTGGCAAAAAAAATTGGGCCGCTACCCACACGTTTAGCTGTGTTACTCATTCCATAAATGTATGATCCTTACAAGTTGTACCTCGTTGTAAAGGTGACTAATCAGGCTTTCCAACGATATAAAATACAATACCAATTGGTATTATTAAAGGGGAGGAATAATCAACAAAAAAAGTGTTTCCGAACTTTTTTTGAGGGGTTTACATACGTACACTCTTAAACCCTAATATACATACACTCTTAAACCCTAATATACATACACTCTTAAACCCTAATATACATACACTCTTAAACACTCTTAAACAATAGATGAAACACCTGACATAGGAGTGTGAAACAGTACAAGTATGTACTAAATGATTTGTCATTTCAAAAACAGCATTTGCAAAGCTAATCTTGATGTATCAGACATGTTTGTTAGTTACATGGGTGAGATTGTAAGCTGGTGTCTTTGACGCTGCAGGTCAGAGACCCCAAGACCCTGTTGGCCGTGCCAGGAGTGCTGGTGGGAGATATGGGCAAGAAACTGGGACAGAACGGCCTGGACAATGGGTGGGTCCAGTTAAATGTATTTGTATTCGGTTGTTAAGTCGTGACGTGTTTCCGGGTCCAACGTTGGCTGAGGCGCTGTCTTCGAAATGCCTCAGTAATAATAATAATAAATTATATTTGTATAGCGCTTTGCCGAGGCTCAAAGACGCTGACAAATATGGGAAAAAAGGGAAAGTGCTGCTGCGTCCCTTGTTGTATTAATGGAAAACGATTGAACTGTCATTCTACCGCTGTAGTACACTGGTACTCTGGTGGAGGGAATTTCTGGTTTGGACCCGGAAATTGCTAAACGTCACATTTGACGTCAGACTTAACACCATCCTTCCAGACAGGCTAGTGACCAAACTACTAGACCTGGGTCTATCACACTCTATATGTGCGTGGATCAAGGACTTCCTGACCGACCGCCCCCAGAGGGTGCGGGTGGGCCCCCACACCTCCACAGCCCTCAGACTCAGCACTGGGACCCCCAGGGCTGCGTGCTAAGCCCCATCCTCTACAACCTCTACACCTACGACTTCACCCCCGTCCACCCCAGCAACTCCATCGTAAAGTTTGCAGACGACACCACCGTGGTGGGATGCATCTCGGGGGGGGACGAGGCGGCGTACAGGGATGAGGTAGAGCAACTGAGCAAGCTGTGCAAGGTTAACAACCTGCTGCTGAACAAGTCAAAGACCCAGGAAATCATCGTAGACTTCAGGAGGAAAAAGTCCGAGATCCAGCCCCTGCTCATCGACGGAGAGAGTGTGGAGAGAGTCTCAACCCTCCGATTCCTGGGGATGCACATGCGGGATGACCTGACCTGGAAGGACAACACAAAAGGCACCATCAAGAGGGCACAACAGCGGCTATACACCCTGAGAGTCCTCAGGAAGGAACACAGCAAGCAGGAGATACTGGTGACCTTCTACCGCGGCGCAGTGGAGAGCATCCTCACCTACGGCATCTGCAACTGGTTCTCCAGCTGCACAACAGCGGAGAGAAATGCGCTACAGAGAGTCGTGAGAACAGCACAGAAGATCACCGGCGCCCCCCTCCCCTCTCTGGAAGAGCTGTACAACACACGCTGTCTCAGGAAGGCCTCCAAGATCTCCAGGGACCCGACCCACCCTGGGTACAAACACTTTACCAGGCTGCCCTCGAAAAGGCGGTTCAGGACCCTGGCCGCTAAGACAAACAGACTGAAGAACAGCTTCTACCACAGGGCCGTCCAGGCCCTGAACACAGCAAAGACCTAAGTTCTGGGCCCTGGACAGTCTGGACGGATTGTATGGCAGCTGCTGGACTGAAAAAATCAGGTGTAGTGCTGAGGCACAAACATGTACATTTCAAGCCTGCAAACTGTGACACTTTAAATAATGTGAAACAATACTATTGTGCAATATGACAACCCCAGTCGTCTATCTGTACAGTATAGTACAGTGGATAGTGTACATAGCCTTTATTTATGTCAACCAGCTCCTTCCCTTCTTGTGATTTTTTTTTTTAAAGTTTTTTTTTTCTCCCTTTCCTAACACCAGGGGAGCCACCCCTCCTAAATTTCGTTGTTTGGTACCTGTACTGTAGCAATGACAATAAAGTCCATTCATTCATTCATTCATCCAACAACCGAATAGCACTGTTTACAAAGACAATTAGTCTGAAAGTGATTTACAACATGAACAATACAGATCATCTAATAAAACAACATCAAAATACTTCAGCCTGCCAATTACGGTGCAATCCAGTCTTGTATTTTGTGAAAGGCAATAATATTGTCCCATGAGGTTCTGTGGCAATTCAAGCCTTCTTCAGTAAACGGTGGTGAGTGACACTCTCCACTAGAACCACTAGAGGGCAGTGCAATCCTATGTTTCACACTGTAGGTCCAAAATGTTCTGTTGCATGAATCTCAACAACTTACTGGCAGTCATTGATCTCACCAAAGGGAATGTTCCACAATATGAATGAAGGTTCACGCTCTAAACCACACAGTCAATTTCATCACAATGATGACAATGATTTGACTATTTGCAATGTATCTGTAGAATTGATGGTTGATGCTCAATGATTATTAGTAGCTAACTGACATCATAAAGGAGTGTTTTGCTTATTAACTTTTTTCCTCTACCAGTTTTGCAGTGTTCCATAATGTCAGGATCCCACGGGAGAACATGCTCAACAAAACGGGTGACGTCACCCCCGATGGACGTTACGTGACACCTTTCAAGGTGAGTCGCAGCAGGGCCTTCCCCCAAACCATCTCCTTAGTGCTTAGAGTGACAAGCAGAGAGGCATCCATCCGGACCCAGTCTTTGGTGTGATTCGCCAACCCTCCGATCTCAG
>NC_137682.1:1275985-1283485 GCF_963989245.1 Nansenia antarctica | reverse complement strand
CTACACACTACACACTACTCACTACGCACTACACACTACACACTACACTACTACACACTACACCTGCGGAGGACACGGCTACCTGGCCAGTGAGTCACACTACACACTACACACTACACTACTACACTACACTACACACTACTCACTACACTACTACACACTACTCACTACACACTACACTACACTACACACTACTCACTACACTACTACACACTACACACTACACACTACACTACTACACTACACTACACACTACTCACTACACTACTACACACTACACGCTACTCACTACACACTACACCTGCGGAGGGCACGGCTACCTGGCCAGTGAGTCACACTACACACTACACACTACACTACTACACTACACTACACACTACACACTACTCACTACACCTGCGGAGGGCACGGCTACCTGGCCAGTGAGTCACACTACACACTACACACTACACACTACACACTACACTACACACTACTCACTACACTACTACACACTACACACTACTCACTACACTACTACACACTACACACTACACACTACACACTACACACTACACACTACACTACTACACACTACACACTACATACTACACACTACACCTGCGGAGGGCATGGCTACCTGGCCAGTGAGTCACACTACACACTACACACTACACACTACACACTACACACTACTCACTACACTACTACACACTACTCACTACACACTACACACTACACACTACACACTACACTGCAGCACTACACACTACGCACTACGCACTACACACTACACACTACACACTACACACTACACCTGTGGAGGACACGGCTACCTGGCCAGTGAGTCACACTACACACTACACACTACACACTACACACTACACACTACACACTACTCACTACACTACTACACACTACTCACTACACACTACACACTACACACTACACACTACACTACACACTACACACTACACACTACACACTACACTGCAGCACTACACACTACGCACTACACACTACACACTACACACTACACCTGTGGAGGACACGGCTACCTGGCCAGTGAGTCACACTACACACTACACACTACACACTACACACTACACACTACACCCTACACACTACACACTACACACTACACACTACACCCTACACACTACACACTACACACTACACACTACACCTGCGGAGGACACGGCTACCTGGCCAGTGAGTCACACTACACACTACACACTACACACTACACACTACACACTACACTACTACACACTACACACTACACCCTACACACTACACACTACACACTACACACTACACACTACACACTACACTACACACTACACACTACACACTACACACTACACCCTACACACTACACACTACACACTACACACTACACACTACACACTACACTACTACACACTACACACTACTCTACACACTACACACTACACACTACACACTACACATGCTGTTATACTGTATATCGGCACTCATGGAATGCCTCTTGTCCAATCAAATGACTTAGTCGGAACTAACTGTTGTATAAATGATTCTTCTCAGTGTTGATAACCATGTTGCTCTCCTGTCCTCAGTGAACCGCCTGGGGGATCTCCGGGACGACAACGACCCCAACTGCACATACGAGGGAGACAACAACGTGCTGCTGCAGCAGACTGGCAACTACCTGCTGAGCTGGCTGCACGCCAAGCACCACGGTCAGTCTCTAACAGTCTCTAACCTTGACCTGGAGGGCTGTCCTCCAGACACGGGTTAAGCCTGGAGGGCCGTCATCCAGACACGGGTTAAGCCTAGTCCTAGAATAACCATGGTTACGTGTCTGGGAAAACTAGCCTATAAAGAAGCGACTTAAACTGTCAACTTTCACTGTACAACCTATGTACCACCTATGATAATAACCTGTGATAACCTGTGATAACGCCTATGGAGTCATCATCATTATTAGCCTTGAAATGTAATGAACTCTTGGAGCACAGCCAACTACTACAAGACCATTTTCTATAGGAGCAACATAAGATGTTTTGGTTCAAATTCAATGTTTCATCTGTTTCATGGTGTACGCCTGTATGACGTTGGTGGTGAGCTCTACTGAGTCTGAGGTGCTGATGGTGTTTTGTAGATAATGTGAAGATCGAGTCTCCGCTGGGGTCTGTCAACTTCCTGGACGACCTCGACAGCATCCTGGAGACCAGATTCACAGCAACATCCATGGAAGAGTGCATGGACTCTGCAGGTACGACACACACACACAAACACACACACACATACACACACAATGCTCTCTGCAGGTACGACACACACACACACACACACACGCACGCAAACACACACTCTGTGTAGAGATGTGCTTCCAGGTGTTCTAAAAGGATTAAGCAACCACACAACCACAATAGGCTAGGCAACCACACGGACCCTCACATGCACCACAGGGCAGGCTGCCCCTGGAAGTGCCTGTTTGGAAATCGATCAGCTCTGCTCCGTTCAGAGAGACAGAGAGACAGCAGCGCTCCATGTCGGCTAGGGGCTGTAACACAACAGCTTTCAAAAGAATGCAAAAACATTGAACACCACACACACACACACACACACACACACACACACACACACACACACACACACACACACGCTCACAGCAGTGGTCTTTCTCTGCAGTGTTTTGACTGTGTGGATGAATGCCCTTCCAAGGTAAAGGCAGACAGACAGGCTGACCAGGCTGAGAGACCAGCAGGCTGCTTGGCTGTGAACCCTGGCGTGTGTCCCTCTCCCTCTCCCACATGTGCCAAACATCTGCACAGTGTATTGACATCATCATCATCCCCCAGACGGTGACTTAGCTGGCCTGTCGTCTAGCAACCCTGCTAGACGTGGTCAGGCCCGCAGCCTGGGTTCATTTTAAATGAATAATCAGGGTGTCGTCGGGGGGGGATGCGGACATTTTGTCTCGGTCACGCTCTGCCACCACAATACCAGACCACGTGTGTGTCATAACGAGGGGTGGAGGAGGTAGAGGAGGAAGTTAGAAGATCTGCGTTCGAGTGCAAGGGTGCGTTAGACACAGTTCGTGACGTTAGAATTATAAGGTTCTATCTCCATTTTTGGTAAAAATTTAGTTTTTTACATAATCTGATCCAGTAGGTGTTTATTAATGCCTGTGTGGTGTTATTTTAACATTTTTGACATTTTTGAGTTAGTAATTAATAAAATATAAAGGTTCCATCCAGGGTTCGAGTTATAAGCTGATCTCTGTGGGGGTCTCCAAAATAACAGTGCGAAATGTTCTCATGCACGCGCGAATCATGCCCACACAGCGATGGGACTTACAAGTTTTAATTAGCTATAGGCAGTAGCGGATTAAGGTGGTCAGTGGCCCTAGGCTACTCCTTTGTGTGAGGACCCCCCGCCCCCTTACACAAGCCTCCCCCCTCCCCAAAATATACAACTCACGAGCACCCTGCACACACACCACTCATAATGCTTTACCATAAAACACTTAAACACTTTAATAACACAATAACACAACAGTGTTAATAATGCAAAGAATAAAAAAAAAAGTTCAGTGCATTCAGTTCTGTCTCTATTGCTCTCCTCTCCCGTTGTCTCTCTGTTACTGTCCTGTTGTCCGTCTCTCTGTTGCTCCCCTCAGCTCTAAATGACAGAAATGAATTAGCTAATTAGTTGGCATGTAAACATATAGTTAGGGTTGGGTACAGTTTGGGTTTTATTCGATACCGGTGACAAATCGATACTTTAAAAACGGTACCGGTACCGAAACATCATCCTCATCCTCATCCTCCTCCTCAAATACCAACATATCCTGACGCTACAGCTGCAGGCTACTCATTTCACCACATCAACAGCCCCACATGAAACAACAGCTATAAAAGCGATAGTCACACATGTATCTCGGCCAATAATTGTGTTATTTTTGCTATACAGAAGGAGCGAAAAATACATGTACACTAGGTTAGTAAAAAGTAAAAGCCACCTTACCTTTACGGAGACAAGATAGACCTGTTTGGTCTGTTTTCAGTAGGCTGCGGTCGCGGTCCTGGAACCCATGATGCTGACGTCCGATGTTCTTTCTTTATCCAAGATTGGATGAACGGGAGAGGGTCAAAAAATTGCCTTTTTTTGGGCGGCATGGTAGCTACTGTATGTATATACTCCTGTATAGCTAATGAATGAATGTTTGCTTCTCAATAATAGGCTAGGTGCACGATCTCACTACTTCCTGAAAGGCAACTGGTATATGAACATATCCTGTCTCACTCTATTGGTTTAATTGATTAATCAGCTGTGCACTGTGTGTTCCAACGGTTTACCGCACAGCTGATTAATCAACCTTTTGCTGTTGCACAATATTCTACTGCGCCCCATGGTGTCTTGGTGGTGAAGTGCAGGCAGTCAAAGGCCTACTGTCATTCACAGGAGATTAATGGTGCGCGTAGCTCTTTTGGAAAACGTGTTTATTTTACAATATTTATAATATAAATTAAATAATATTCATTACATTGACATTTTGATCAAATAAAAGTTGTGGTAATGTATTATTAGCGACCCCCACAGATTTTTGATTTTACTGCCTTCATGGGAGCTCAGAGAGTCTCAGACCATCTCTATGGGAGCTCAGCTCCCATTGGCTCCCACATAACTCGAACCCTGGTTCCATCTCATAAAACATAATGGAATGTAAAAACTTTGACGCTCAATATCTCTGAACTGCCCTAAACGGAGATAGAACCTTATCATTCTAAACGGAGATAGAACCTTATCATTCTAAGCTCACAAGTTGTTGTTGTTGTTGTTACTAGGTTAATTGCTAGCACATGATGTGTCAGAGCTTTCCTGTTATGATGATGGTCTGCAGAGTGTAGTGAGTGAGGCCATGCGGTCGCCATGGCAACGGACGGTAAAGCTATAACATTCTAAAACAGGGAGTGACGTCGTGTCCCGAGTCACTCTGGTTTTGTTTTTATCCTTCTCTTACGAGCCCCTCTAAATACAATGTGTAATGTTTACTGGTTAACCGAGCTCTTCCCAAATATTATATACTGTATGTTACGGTACATGTGGGAAAACTAGGGTTAGGGTTAGGTGCTAGGGTGACTTGGTACATGCTGGCATGTCTAACCCTAACCCTAACCTTAACCCTAACCCCAACCCTACCCCTAACCCTAACCGAGGGGTAGTGGTGGACTAGTGGATAGTGAGATGGACTTGTGATCGGAAGGTTGTGAGTTCAAAATCCCGCCTGAAGCCACACCACTACTAGTGTGCCCTTGGGTAAGGCACTTAGCCCTCAGTTACTCCAGGGGGAATGTCCCTGTAATTCGTAATTGTAAGTCGCTTTGGATAAAAGCGTCTGCTAAATGGCAAAATTAATTAATTAAAAATTAACCGTAATCCTAATCCTACCCCTAACCCTAATCCTAACCCTAACCGTAGCACCCTAGCACCTAACCCTAACCCTAGTTTTCCCCACATGTACCGTAACATATATATCATCTGACCGTTCATAGCTCACAACGTTTCTCATACAACGTGTCTCCTAACTACACAAGCATAGCACTTACCCTAACCCTCATATCCCCCATAAGCATCGGAGAGTCATCTGTTTGTCATTACGGGTGTGTGTGACATTACCGCCTCTCCTGCGTACCTTGGCCCTGGAAGCTGTGAAAACAACCGTTCCCGCCACCACACCTGCACCACCTCGCGTGCGAGCGCACAGATACACACACACACACACCCCTCCCTTGTAAAACCAGCCAAATAAAACACAGTCTTATCATGGTCAGGAGTGGGGTCAGTCAGACAGCCACTCACTGACTTTGAGGTATGATCTGATCTGACTCCCTTATGTGTGAAGCGAGTGTTTGTAGTCCATACGAGGCCTATAGCGAGTGTTTGTAGTCCATATTTAACACTGCAGCCTATGTAGCCTGTTTATTAATATAACACTGCAGCCTATGTAACCTGTTTCTCCTGTCCTGTCGGCCCATTCCCACCGCAGTACCGCTGGCTGCCTACAGGTGGCTGGTGTGTTTCCTGCTGAGGGAGAGCCAGAGGAGGCTGGCCCAGGAGAAGGCTGCTGGCAGGGCTGACTTTGAGGCTCGCAACAACAGCCAGGTAACACACACACACACACACGCACACACACGCACACAGGCACACACACACACACACGCACACACACACACACACACACACACACACACGCACACATACACACGCACACACACACACACACACGCGCACGCACACACACACACACACACACACACACACACACACACACACACACCCACACCCACACCCACACACACACACACACACACACACACACACACACACACACACACATACACATAGGCCTACCCCTGAATGAATGAACAGAGCTGTGTGTGTGTGTGGGTGTGGGTGTGGGTGTGTGTGTGTGTGTGTGTGTGTGTGTGTGCGTGTGCGTGTGCGTGTGTGTGTGCGTGTGCGCGTGCGCGTGTGTGTGTGTGTCCACCTCTCTCTCTAACCCTATGTTTCCAGAGCTCTGTCCTAGGGCAGCGTTTGTCTGTTCAGCCAACGTGTTTCCTGTGGTCACAGCTGGGTTATCACAGTACCAGGTTTCAGTCAGTCTTCATTAGTTTCAATGGATTATCAACATGAAAGTGTTTTGGCTTCCAGTAAGCAGACCCACACACACCCACACACACACACACACGCACACATGCCAGAGTCCACAAACAGACACTGTTTCCCACCGGGATCTTTGTCAGGTCAAATGAAAGTTCTGCATTTTAATTGTGATGTGATGTTACTGTTATTACATGTGACATTGGCCGACGTTGAGTCTGATGACGAGTCATATGGCTTTTCCTGGACGTAAGATACTTTTGCACACACATCGTGATGTTATAATTCTAAGGTTCTATCTCCATTTTTGGTCAGAATTGAGTTTTCTTTTACATAATCTGATCCATTAGGTGTTTATTAATGCCTGTGTGGTGTTATTTTTAAAATGTCGACATTTTTGAGTTAGTAATTCATAAAATACAAAGGTTCCATCTCACCAAACATAATGGAATGTAAAAACTTTGACGCTCAATATCTCTGAACTACCCTAGACGGAGATGGAACCTTATCATTCTAAGCTCACGACATACACACATACAGTACACACATACACACATACACACACACACATACACACATACACAGCACTTGCTTGTGGACCGGCGTCCGCCTATACAGTATTTACATTCTTACACACACTGACTGTACTAGCTGTATTTTCCCAGTCTTAACATAGCTCAGACCCTCTGTTTTAGGTTGTTGTCATAGAGGAGTCGTTGCCCCAGACATTGCAGGCTCGGGCTGGAGACTAGGGGCTGGGGCTAGGGGCTGGGGTTCACGTGTGAGGTCAAAGTCACAGGATGTGTCGGCCATGACGTCCTCCTGTATTGTGACTGTTACTATATCTTCTGGAACATCGGTTCCTTTGTC
>NC_137682.1:1228485-1268485 GCF_963989245.1 Nansenia antarctica | reverse complement strand
TTTGTTCAGGCTTCAGCAGGGCACGTAACAGTCTTGTGGCACGCTCGGTAAAGTCTCTTGTTGTTTGCCTCGGCCATTATTGTTCGAAAGCGTCACTGGTATTCGGTTGTTAAGTCTGACGTCAAACGTGACGTTTAGCAATTTCCGGGTCCAAACCAGAAATTCCCTGCACCAGAATACCAGTGTACTAAAGCACCAAAGTACCAGTGTACTAAAGCACCAGAGTACCAGTGTACTAAAGCACCAGAGTACCAGTGTACTACAGCGGTAGAATGACAGTTCAATCATTTTTTAGACTGGGATCTATTCATACAACAAGGGACACAGCAGCACTTTCCAGTTTTTCCCTTATTTGTCAGCGTCTTTGAGCCTCGGAAAAGCGCTATACAAATATAATGAATTATTATTATTACTGAGGCATTTCGAAGACAGCGCCTCAGCCAACTTTGGACCCGGAAACACGTCACGACTTAACAACCGAATTGCTGTATAACGCTATATTGCTCTATTATTGCTATGAAGCTAGCTACATAAAGCTTACGCTCCTGTTGTTTCAACAGCTCTTTATAGGACATTTTCACGCACCTGTGTTATGTTACATTGTCCGTCTCCATTGCAGTTTGGTATAGTTCACCGGTTGTTAGGTCCTCAGATGTAAAAAGTTGAATGAAAAAACAACAGGACAAAATAGTCATCCAATGTCTCTCATAGATGGGAGAGAATTACAATGTACAGAACATAGCTAGAAGGTTACGTTTGAAAAGTTTGTTGACAGTTATAAACAGACGCGCGATATGGAGCGGAATTCACGTGTGAATGGAAGAGGAAGTGGACGGACCTTTGACAGGTTATTTATTTGACAAATGGCTTTGTTTACAAAAAGTTCTGTCATCACTTTCATAGCATCTTCAACCACACAGACGGTGTTGCTGGACAACATATATACAATATAGAACAATTTATGACAATTTTATGACGGTATTGACAAACTGTTACGGTTTAACCATAAAACCGACCAACCCTAATGGGTTGTGATTAATTCTGTAGAAACGTGAGGAGATGAGATGGAGGTCAGAGGTCAGACTGACATACTGTACTATGACAGACTGACATACTGTACTATGTCATTGTACTGTACATACTGTACTATGACAGACTGCACGCACGCACGCACAGTCAGGGTACTAGTCTATCTCTCTCTTTATCTATCTCTCCTCTTTCTCTCTTCCACCCTCTCTCTCTCTCTTTTTCTCTCTCTCTCTCCTCTGTTCATCCCCTGATCCCCTCTTCCTCGTGTGTTCCAGCTGTATAAGAACCTGTGGTCCACGGTGATGCAGGGGAACAAGGTTCTAGAGCGGCCAGCCTGGTGGGCCGAGTTCTGCTCCGACAAACCCGTGGTGGGTTCCCTACGGGCCAAGCTGTGAGGTTCTGGAACGCTGTGAGATTCTGGAACGCTGTGAGATTCTGGAACGCTTCCACCACCAAGTCCATCAGCTCAGAAGACATTACAACGTCCCTAAGATGGACGTCCTTCATGACTGCTTCTCTGAAAGGAGAGCTGTATGGTGGAGGTCACACTAATACGATTACTATCACTGTAAAATACTTAAAATATCAAATATGTTATTGAAATATGATGTGCAGCTGTGCAGGCATACAAGAACTACTGTTTGTTTATACTGCAGAGAGTGTCCGTCCTCAAGACCTAGATTATTATAGATTTCATATGTAGACATTTGGGTAATTGTTGGAAATGTGTTGTGCCAATTCAGGGAAATGCCCAGAAGATCGTCAGACAGAAAGGTGGATGCCTTAACCCTGTTCTGTTCACAGCCGTGCAGGTTAGCAAAGAGAACTTGGTCGCTTGAATAACCACAATTGACCTTTAAAATGTTCTATTGTGCAAATTGGACCAAAGGACACATTTCACATCTCCTTCATCAGATTGTATCAGACGTCATAGACATGGGTCTATTAATGGGTCTGTTAATGGGCTATGCTCAGTAATAACTGACTAACAATATTCCAATTGATCTACTGATATGAAATCAGCTACCTACTGTACACTACGTACAGTTAATTGTAGAGTCACTATGTTTTATAGATAATTATTGTGACAATTATTGTAACTGTAAGATATGTGATATATTGATATAGTGCCTATTTTGATTGCCAAATAACATTTTGTAAAAAAAAATAAACGGAATAAAGGTTTGTAAAATAAGAGATTCCCTACAGTAGCTACGTTCATTGCATTGTCAGACTGTTGTTTCAGTGAAGGCCATATATGATATAATATATATTATATATAATAGTACAGTGGTTTCGGAAAGTATTCTGACCCCTTTAAGTCCAGCAGCACACACAACATCACACAATGCAGCTTCATCCCTCATGAAGAATAGTGGTGCATCATGTTATGGGTATGTTTATGTTTTATGGGGAGTTTGTCAGGATTAAGAGAAAATTGTGAAATTTGGTGAGTTGGTAGTGACATCCAGGTTTGTCATTATGGGGTATTGTGTGTGGATTGATGGCAAAAAATATAATATACAATATATAAACCCCTCACAAAAAGTTTGGAAACGTTATTTCAGTCGATTCTTCCTCCCCTTTAATAATACCAATTGGTATTGTGTTTTATATCGTTGGAAAGCCTGATTAGTCACCTTTACAACGAGGTACAACTTGTAAGGATCATCCATTCGTGGACTGAGTAACACAGCAATATTCTTCTGTTGGTATTCACTCTCGTTTTGAGCTTCAAGTGCTGGCAGGTGTATGTCAGTCACAGGTGTGTGACTGGCACCTGATTGGCACCTAATTGACAGGAATGATATTCTGGGGCCAGTGGCGATCCCATATCTCCAGAATCTGGGACCTAACTCCATCCTCCAGGATGACAACGCTCGCCGTGAATCCAGACCTCAACCCAATTGAACACTTGTGGGATCAGCTTGGGTGTGCTGTACGTGCCAGAGTGACCAACGCAACCATGTTGGCTGATTTGCGGCAAATCCTGGTTGAGGAATGACCAGCATGAGGAGGAGGTGCCAAGCTGTTGTGACTGCGTATGGATCTTCCACATGCTACTGAGGTCCCTGACAGTGTAAAATGAATAAAGTGTAAAAATGGCCAATATGTGTTGTTTTCTCCTTATTACTGTGGGAGAGTGCAATCATCCAATCCACCAAGCAACTCAAAACGAGAGTGAATACCAACAGAAGAATATTGTAGGGGATTTTGGCAAATATTTTTGGGCCGCTACCCACATGTTTAGCTGTGTTGCTCATTCCACGAATGCATGATCCTTACAATTTGTACCTCGTTGTAAAGGTGACTAATCAGGCTTTCCAACGATATATAAAATACAATACCAGTTGGTATTATTAAATGGGAGGAATAATCTACCAATATAACGTTTCCGAACGAGTTTAGTTGAAGTCTGAGGTTTACATACACCCAGACTTCCCATCAACAAGGACTTGTTTTACTGTTTACTTGTTCTGAGATTGATTTGCACTTTTCGCACCAAAGTACGTTCATCTTCCTGAGCGGTGTGGCGGCTGCGTGGTCACATGGTGTTTCTACTAGAGTACTGCTGTTTGTACAGATGAACGTGGAACCTTCAGGTGTTTGGAAATCGCTCCCAAGGGGGAACCTGACATGTGGAGGTCCACAAATCTTTTTCTGAGGTCTTTGCTGATCTCTTTTGATTATCCCATGATGAGCAAAGAGGCATTGAGTTTGAAGGTAGGCCGCAAAATACATTTACATTTTAACCATTTAGGTAGTAAACGCTTTTATCCAACTTGTAAATCCAAAATGTAAACTTCTGACCCGCTGGCATTGTGATTATTAGGGTGAGTGAGCCAGGCCAGGTCATTACTCAACCTTACAACGCCTGTCCTCCCCACTGGTTCCACAAGTACAGCTTACATAACATGGACATGCTCTGCCCCACATTGTACTGTGTGTGTTTATGTGTGTCTACGTGTATGTGTGTGTCTGGTTGTAACTTTCCCTTACTCTCAGAGAGAAGTACTCCTTTATGTTTGTCTTACGGTTTCCCGGCCTAATTTAAGCGACTCCCATCAGATAAACTCAGAAGGATGTTTGAGAGGCAGAAGTGTGTTTCCGAGAACACCATTTAAGGTACGCAGCTCATTGAGAAAAAGCTAACCCAGTCTAAACATTTGCCTTAAAACACAATTGTTTAATAGATGATACAGTATGATAATGTAGCGCAGATCTTTATGTATGTGGTGTGCTGTATTGGGAATATCGGCGCACACCACACACAATACGATCAAAACTGTTAAATCCATCAATTTTTTATCTTCACGTGTGGGGTCTCCCTCAGATAAAAAATCTGTTAAGATTTAGAAAATCCTTCTGTTTACCAGGCTTTAGGCGTGTACATGTGTGGATGTGGAACAGATACAGAATGGAGACAGCAGCTGTTTCCATGCAGAAAAAGAGAAAGGAGAGAGAGAGAGAGCAGAGAGAGAGAGAGAGCAGAGAGAGAGAGCAGAGAGAGAGAGAGACAGAGAGAGAGAGAGAGAGAGCAGAGAGAGAGAGCAGAGAGAGACAGAGAGAGAGAGAGAGCAGAGAGAGAGAGCAGAGAGAGAGAGCAGAGAGAGAGAGAGAGAGAGCAGAGAGAGAGAGCAGAGAGAGAGAGAGAGAGCAGGGATATGACCTCCTGAAGCTCCCCTCAGTCTCACAGGTTATGTTAGAGTAGAGTGGACCTACTTTGGACAACATGGCGATTGTTGATGTCCATTGGCAATGCAAACAAACCTCTATTCCTCACATTCACTTTCATCTACGTAGATAAATGAAACCACACAGCTCCTGGGAGCTTTCCCGTGACAGAAAGGTCTATTTCCTCTTACGGTGGAGGTGCTCCAAAGCGCTTTACAACAGCCTCTCATTCACCCATTCAAACACACATTCACACACCAATGGCAGCATTTAGATTGACATTTTTGGCATCCAAAGCAACTTTCAACAAATACATTTGACTAAGTAAGTGAATCATCCATCCGTGAGTCATCGCAAGAAAAGTAATCTCTCTTCAGGCCAGGGGCCATTGGCTGAGTAAAGCAGAATGCTAGAAGAAGGAAGAATTATTATTATTATTATTATTGTTATTATTTAACTGTTGACATCTGTTTATCTACAGACATACAATGCACACACACACACACACACACACACACACACACACACACACACACACACACACACACGTGCTGGAGAAGTGAGAGTAACTGTTGATGTCTGTTTATCTACACACACACACAGACACACACATACACACACACACACACACACACACACTGGAGAAGTGAGTTTGTTATCTTGTTTATTGTCTTGGTGCTTCTTCTTCTCTTTTCCATTTCCACAGTTTGTTGTTGACATTTTTAAGATGATCCCTTTCAGTTAGAACCACAACTGCTTCCAGACACTATGGCTACTCTCATTTTGGGTCCAAAACGTTCATTTTCCATGGGTTCTATGGTGCATAGCATTTAAGAAACCCCACTGGAATACCCTCAGAGAGAGAGAGAGAGAGAGAGAGAGAGAGAGAGAGAGAGAGAGAGAGAGAGAGAGAGAGAGAGAGAGAGAGAGAGAGAGAGAGAGAGAGAGAGAGAGAGAGAGAGAGAGAGAGAGAGAGAGAGAGAGAGAGAGAGAGAGAGAGAGAGAGAGAGAGAGAGAGAGAGAGAGAGAGAGAGAGAGAGAGAGAGAGAGAGAGAGAGAGAGAGAGAGAGAGAGAGAGAGAGAGAGAGAGAGAGAGAGAGAGAGAGAGAGGAGGGGGGGGGAGGACAACAGCAAACAGAAAGGGAAAGGGAAAGAGGGGGGCTCAGACAGGAAAGATACGAGTTGAATGTGGGAAAAGCTTTGGTCTTCATTCTCCCACAGTAAATACAACGTCTGTCTGGACGTCTCCCCAGTGACTGCAACAGCCAAACACAATCAATCCGTCTCACCATGACAGCATAGAACGTTGGGGAGGACATGCTTCACTGTCTGGATTGTGAAACGTACAGTGATACATTCATTAGATCTGACTATAGATTTACGAGTCACAAGTATGACTCTTATCTGATTATACAGAGCTCTTTGTCAGGGTATTTCAACACAGTGACGATTCTCAGGATATGGTGTAATACATTTAATTAAATGTGTTATAAACAGTTATTCTACAGTAAGAATTTCTCACATAGTCAGCAATAGTCACTGAGGGAGCTCCCCTCTTCAACACAGGATAGGAATCTGATATGTTTATGTAATACTTGACTGTATATCCTCCCTTGACGGAGCTACAGCTCTAAATCACAGGCTGGGGGCGACCATGTTGAAACCATCAGCTCCCCGCACAGACAGATATTCAGACTGGGGTTTGGACTCGCTGGGCGACGCTGACACGCTTGTTTTCCTCTGCCAGGAGCAACAGGAACTACAGGGAAGGGCTTTTATCAAGGCCTCCATCTCATGTAGCCACCAAACATCCCATAATGACCACTAGGAATGAGTCAACTCAGCAGAACGTCCGGGTTTGTCCCATGGAGAGGCTCTCAAACACAAGCAGGGTGGAGATAGAATCACTTACTGTTTAATACCTTTCACCTACAGTGGGTGTTTCTTTTTTTTAAAGTTTTTTTTTCTGAGTGGGGCAGTCCCACTCATATTTATTTTTTTATTGTGATAGAGACAGTAGAGATTTGACAGGAAGGATGGGTGAGAGAGAGAGAAGGGATGACATGCAGGATATGTCCGCGGTCGGAATCGAACCGGGAACCCTGCGGTTACATGGTCGACGCTTAACCCGTTACGCCACCTAAGCGCCCCTAACAGTGTGTGTTTCATGCCAAACTCTTGAGCCTCTGAAACAAAAGCAGGAAGAAGGAATTGAGTTTATTTAATGTCATCACCTTTCACCCTAGTACCATTTCTTGATCACAAAGTTGAGAACCCAACGCGTTGCTATGAGGATCCTTCCTCTTCTGAGGATGTGATTGTGATGGGGTCCAATGGAGGCTGGTGGAGGTAGGAATCTGAGGACAGGCTCATTGTAATGCATAGAATAGAATGAGGAACTGTAGCAAATGTGTGTGACGTGTGTGTATAACACCATTCCTGATCCCATCCCATGCATGACAATGAGCCCGTCCTCCAATTTCTACTTCCACCAGCCTCTCCCGTTAGAGTCCAGGTGGTGGTTGGTCTTCATGTGTTCCTCATTGGGTCGGTGCTGCAGACTCAGTGTTGCAGTACGGGGCTACACCCTCCTGTATGGGGCTACACCCTCCTGTTGCACCATCCATGCAGTGTTTTCACAGAGCTCTTCCTAGTCAATAATGAGAAATCTATCCAGACTTAAAGGGAAATCTTGGCAGACATGACAATTTAAAAAGTAGGGACACGCATGATTAGCGTACACGTTTAGTCCACTCTGCAGTTGGTTATGCTGTCCTGGCGTTCCCAAGTCCCGATAAACAGTTTGTAAACAGTTTAGCTTGGTGGCTCATAATAGCCGTGTAGTTTTGTCTTATCGCTTTGTTTGCACAGGTGGTTTGAATATGAGCAGTCGCTGCTTTCTGCCCATAGTGAGGGTGCATGTACAGCGTATAGCTGATTAGCCGTTGTAAATAGTGGGAAGCGATGGTGTCTAGCCTGGCCTAGGTGGTGCTTGTAAAGGCCAATGCACACAGCGTGCGATTTTGTCGCACCGCGAATTCGATTCCATTGGTTTGAATGAGACAATGCACTTGGCGTGCGATGCGATATTGTCGCACGACAACATTCGATTCTCAATTCACACCACCGTCGGACCAGGCAGGCTGAGAATCGAACGTTGTTGTGCGACAAAATCGCACGCCGTGTGCATTGGCCTTAAGAGGACTAGCCGATGTCCGCTGTGAACTCAGTTAAAGGGTTTGCCTGTAGAATATCAGCTGTAATGTAATGGGTAAATGACTAATCCAGTCTTTTTTCCCTTTGTTAATAGGACTGCTAGCTGCTGTTTTGCTCAGAGTAGATTTTAGCCTAATGGGAACTAATTGTATTTGGTATATAGGCCTTTATGTTGATCTGTCTTGCTATTTGTTCTCTCTTTTACTGTGAACCAACTGGTCATTTAGCCCATACTACTCTTCTCATTTGATGGATGCCATGTTGCAACTGGCCGGGGACTTCAGCTGAAAATTAGCCGACTAGGCTAACGCTGCCTTTTTTACTATATTTTATATGGTTCATGTATTAGGATTGTCCTCGATATAATAAACTAATAAACTAAACTAAACTGATCTATTTCGGTTCTTTGGTTTTGAGTGGGGGAACACCTTAGATCACCGTCTGCCATGTGTTGGCTGTGTGCTTGCCACATGTTTGCTGTGTGTCTGCTGTGTGTCTGCCGTGTGTCTGCCGTGTGTATGTGCATTCACAATTTCAACTTCTTTAGGCTCCCTTATTTGGCAGCATCTGTTTCAGTCATTTAATAAAGTTTTGTTCATAACGAACTAGTCCCAAGGACCTCCCTTCGTGTAACAAAAAGGCGTTGTTGTCCCGCAGTATATTCATCAACTGATTAGCCACAGCCATTATGCTGTTATGTGTTATGTTAAGCCCTTACGCCCCACATGTATGATTGTTATGGCGGGAAACCCCCCGTCTCCCCAGGACTTTAACATGTACCCCCAAGAGGTTTCCATGACGATGTTTGACTGCATTCTGAAATGGCCGACTAGGGATTGTGGAATGTTTACTGCTGCTTGTTGAAAAGAGCTTAGCCTTGTTTCTACATAAGCAAGGTACTGTGGCCCTGCAGTCTGCAAACTCGTCTGTATGGGTCACTGCAAGAATGTCCCATGACCCAGATACATGAGTGAGAGACAGTCTGGAGAAACTATTTAGAGATATAAATGATATATCATATAATACAACACAGCCTTATTTACTTTATAAACAGTTTATTTGTAAAAAAAAACAAAAGTCACAAAATCACCAATTAAAACACTCCCCTCCCCACTTACAGAGGCTATTTCTATGGTGATAAATCCTGATATGTAAACATTTGGTCGGTTTGACGATAAGTCATGATAAAGATGAAGCTGGAGATAAAGTGAGTGTATTCATACCAAGCACAAGTCAATCATAGTATAAGAATTGCAATAGTTCAGCAGGAGTGAATTAGAAAGTTGCTCACATTGTGTCCTTCCTCCCAGATCTACGTCTTTCTCTCAATGAATGACTGACCCATAAACAGCGTTCACATGTGATAATGGAATGGTTCTTGCTGACTGGTTCTTGCTGACTGCCTTGAACGTGTAGCTCCTCTGTATGCAAAAGGGTATATTTATATTTACCAGAAATAAAATCATGTAATGATGGAAAATCTTTCACCTTGCACTCGCTAAACTTGCTAAACTTGTCTTATCAATGTCCAATTCCATTGGGAGTAAGTGAGTCTCACAAAAACAGCTAGTACGTAAAATGGCAAAGACATATTGTAGACAATAAAGAAACAACAACAATATAAACAAAACAACACAAATCAATTGTCTTATTTGGCAGAGGGCATTCAGACATCCAGCCCTGAATGACATCCAGAGTGTTTCTGATGGAGGTTCCAAGCAAGGTTCTAGAATGTCCGTCCACTGACGTTCTGTTTGTTGTTCTTCCCCTTGGCTCTGGTTAGAAGTCACTCTTAGCTACAGATCTAGGATCAGCGGACCCTCCCCCAGATCTTAACTATCGCCATGAGGAGAGGAAACAACACACAACTGACCCTAGATCAGTATCTATACAGTGGGGGGGGGGGGGACTCAATCCACCCTCTCCATTTCTCTCCTCGTCCATACTCAATCTTCTTCCAGGGGGTCGATGGTCGTTGGCGCTTCCAACGCTCGATAACCACGTTGCCATGGTTACTGCATGAGGACATCGGGCTCGATGTTGAAGAGCAGGTCGTCGTTGCCGCGCCTCACCTCCAGCAGCAGAGCGGTCTCCTCGGTCAGCGCCCCCTGCAGGTCGGCCGTGGTCATCAGCGGGCGGCCGTTCAGCTTCACGATGATGTCGCCGTCTCTGATGCCTCCTCTGAGAAAGGAGGGAAGGTTGGAAGGATTGTGTAAATGATTAATTAGGACTACATCCTCATCTGGCTCCAATTAGTCTAAATCGTTTGTGTCAACAAGAAAAGGGAGATTTAAGATTAAGAAGTAGATTTTGTTAAAGAAATTATCAAAACCATCGGATGTCAGTGCACTCTTCGAGCAGTCCCACTCATATTTTTCATTTTATTGACAGAAGTAGAGATTTAGACAGGAAGGATGGGAGAGAGAGAGAGGAGGGATGACATGCAGGTTATATGTCCCCGGCCGGAATCGATGATGTAACCCTGCGGTTACATGGTCAATGCTTAACCCGCTACGCCACCTAAGCGCCCCAGTGCAATCTTTGTTGACGATGAGAAAGAAAGGCTAATATGGCTTGTGAAGTACTCTCAGCTCAGTACTACATCAAGTGTCAAAAGGTCACATGCTGTATTAGAAGTGGCTGGGACCTGGGTGCTTGGTGGCCTAGCACACTAAGGTGTCAGCCATGTAATCGCAGGGTCCCCTGTTCGATTTCGGCCATCGACATATCCTGCATGTCATCCCTCCTCTCTCTCACCCATCCTACCTGTCAATCTCTACTGTCTCTATCCTCCTCTCTCTCTCTCACCCATCCTACCTGTCAATCTCTACTGTCTAGAGCAATGAAGCAGAAATGCCCTAAAAACACATTGGCTGGCACCTACTTCTGGGCAGGGGAGTGAGGCACCACTTCATGGACGTAGATGCCACTGCTGACGTCAGGGAAGTCTGGATTATGCTGCTTCAGCTCCTCAACCAGCCTGCACACGCACACGCACACGCACACAGGAGTTAGGTATGGAGGCACATTGTTATTCGGTTGCACATGTCTGCCAGTATCATCATCATCATCATCATTCTGCAAGACTTACGATTGTGTGATAGTGAGCATCCTTATTCCAATGAAGCGTTTCTTCACTGATCTCACTTCTGTAAGAGAAGAAACATGTTTACACAGATGATGTTGAGGTAAAAGCAGCATCTGTCATTGATGCACCTCACCACCACCACCTGAGGTTTTCGCTCAATCCAAAAGTTAGCAAGACCATTATTACGTAAATCCATTGTGAGCTATGGCCGAAAGATGCTCTTAGTGCTACGACGGTTTCAGGATATACGTCCAGTTATTGCTTTGAATTACAATAATAATCAAGAGGTTTTTAGTCAGTTGGAGGTGTTGGTGTGTAAACCTACCTTTCCCTTTCCCCTGCTTGTCCATTGATTCGTTGAGGAAGCGTGTGATCCTGTCAGACGGGATGGCGAAGGAGATGCCCGCTGCCACCTTCAGGGTGTTGATGCCAATCACCTCCCCATCCTGATACAGACAGACAGACAGACAGGGGGACAGACGGACAGGGGGACATACTGTCCTGTTAGATCTGCCACACACACCTGCTTCAACTCAACGTCATCAATGAAGAAATGGGTGAAATGAGTACTGACCAAATTGACGAGAGGTCCACCTGAATTCCCATACTGAAAGAGTAAGAAAACAATCAATCAACTAGAAGATCGCTATTCAGATCCAAAAAGACATATGGGTAATAATAATAATAATAATAATAATAATACATTTATTTTATAAGGCGCCTTTCAAGGCACTCAAGGTCGCCGTACAACAAATTTAAAAAACAGTTACAAAATTCAAATACAGAGAAATATACAGTATAAACATAGCTAGCAGCAGAGCAACACGGGAACAGTAAGTCAACGAGCATACGCCTGCGTAAACAAGTGAGTTTTGAGGTGAGTTTTGAATGTGGAGGTAATTTCCTTGTGCACTGAAGTTGCATAGGTTTTAGTGAGTAAAATCTCGAGCTTTAGCTTTTGTATGATCAAAACAAACGCCTACACACTGTATCCTGAGTTGTATTCTGAGTGTGAATTGGGTTGGGATCTGTAGTCATATTGACTTGAGTGTCTCACGTTGATGATGGCGTCAGTCTGGACGTAGTCCATGTCAGAGTCCTTGATGCCCAGCTCTTTCCCGTCTCTCTGGGCGGTGCTCACTATCCCCGTGGTAACCGTGTTCTGGAGGGCGAACGGGCTGCCGATGGCGACCACAAACTCCCCTGGTCTCAGGTCAGCAGAGTGGCCCAGCAGCAGGACGTGTAGTTTTTTCTGAGAGGAGAGAAACAGAGACAGGGTATATACAGGAATCTTGAGGTTAATTTGAAAGTGACAGTTGGATCTAAGTGACAGTTGACACTAGAACAGCCGTGTCTATGTTACCTACTCAGGGTATATACAGGAATCTGGAGGTTAATTTCAATACCTTTCTTAGACTTTTTAAAGACCTTGTCAATATTTTTCCAGACCTCACCGCCACTTGGAGCTGTAACCGTTGACATCAGTGACACCTTTAACTTAACAGTTTTAGTTTGCAACAGACTAGACCACTATCATACAACAGCATTTCGTTTTTTAATAAAACTGATAAATTCACAAACTTTTACTAAAGGTTTTTAGGACTCAAACTCTTCTAGTGAGTCTAACTCAGAAAAATACCTACAAAATTCAAGACCTCATAAAATCGTGATAAGACTTTTTAATACTTATTAAGGGTCTCGATTTTCCCAAAATTGATTTATCAACTTTTAATACTTTTCAAGACACATACCCTGAGAGAAGGAGATGGAGGAGTGAAGAAGGAATGTTGTTAAGTAAAAACACATGCTCATGAGATGGATAATGTAAGAGAGAGAGAGAAGGAGAGAGAGAGAGAGAGAGAGAGAGAGAGAAGGAGAGAGAGAGAAGGAGAGAGAGAGAGAGAGAGAAGGAGAGAGAGAGAGAGAGAGAGAGAGAGAGAGAAGGAGAGAGAGAGAGAGAGAGAGAGAGAAGGAGAGAGAGAGAGAGAGAAGGAGAGAGAGAGAGAGGGAGAGAGAGAGAGAGAGAGAAGGAGAGAGAGAGAGAGAAGGAGAGAGAGAGAGAGAGAGGAGAGAGAGAAGGAGAGAGAGAAGGAGAGAGAGAGAGTGCTGTGACGGAATTCTTTAATAAGGTGGAGTGTTGGAGTCACACATCGCCCTGTCTTTCTCCCTGTAAGGTTGATCCATTGTTTGGGAGTTTTGCTGATGGACAACTTGTGTAATCGGGATGGTCTCCCCCCTCTCACAGAATCCCCCTACATTTCCCAAGAGAGGTAGGGCTGCGTCATGAACTGTGCACCTGAGCCTGAACCATTCAGCCTCACCCTAGGGGGGAGTGTGTGGTTTGAGGTTTCACTACGCCTCATTAACCCTATCATAAACATTACTTGACAGACACCAGTTGTTCTGTCACCACTCCAGACCTCTGACCCTAATTAAATACCCATTCAATGACTCATTATCTTGGTGGAATTACCCACATGTTTTAACAACGAGCCCTTCCCATAATATGGAGCAAAACAACTGTTGTACAGTACGTGGATCTCTCATAGAGAGGTGCTCTTTAAAACAATGCATAAAATGTTTGTAGTTTGTAGTTCTTATCTGGAGATATTTGGCAATGGTCCAACACAAGAATGTGCCCATGGCAAAATAAGACATTTCTGAAAAGGAAATGATATAATTTCTGTCAATTATATGAACTAAATTGTGATTTAGTGTCTGCCTAGCAATCCAGAGCCATTAGTACATGTACCGGTACTATGATCTCTGATTGAGATTTAGACATGTTTGATGATGATTACAATGAGCCTGTCCTCAGATTTCTACTTCCACCAGCCTCCACTACTATTCATGGTTCTCAAGCAGTCATGACCTCTAAAGGCCAATGCACACGGCGTGTGATTTTGTCGCACGACAACATTCGATTCTCAATTCACACCAATGAATGAATGAATGAATGTGAATGGAGAATCGAATGTTGTCTTGCGACAATATCACATCGCACGCCGTGTGCATTGTCTCATTGGGTCTCATTCAAAACAATGGAATCGAATTCGGCGGTGCGACAAAATCGCACGCCGTGTGCATTGGGCTTAAGTTCAATGAGATATGACAGTAAGAGGACTCTTCGTCTCACCAGTGGGTTGACTTTGATGGTGGCGATGTCAGACTTCTTGTCGATGTCTTTGATGGTGGCCTCGTATATGTCCCCATTGTGCATCTGGACCTTCAGCTGCTGGCGGCCCGACATCGGCGTGGTGCTGGAGACCACGTGGGCGTTGGTCACGATCACACCCGTCTCTGACATCACAAACCCTGACCCGCTGGACAACGGAACATTCCGCCCGAATAGTGGGTGTCTGGAGGGGTCAAGAGGTCAACATGGGGGGGTCACTGACACTGTCATAGGCAGTGACTACTATGGCCATAATTCAATCAATTGCAGGTAGTGGTTAAGGTTAACTGCAGGTTCACTCAGGATGTTTACTCTGTCCTGGCGTCAATGTCCAAAGACAATGTCTGTGAGAGAGGAACAGCTTGTGGGGGGTGTCCTATCAGCTTGTGTCCTATCATTGTGTATTCATACTATTTTAATACAATGCGGGTTGCCTTTATCTGCAATTGATTGAATTGAGGCCTACAGTGTTAACCTCACAACAAGGGCAGGTTTGGATAGAAGCATAGACTTGCTGTATACCAGTAGAGGCTTATTGTAATGCATGGAATGGAATAAAATTCCTCATTCCATTCCATGCATTACAATGAGCCCGTCCTCCGATTTCTGCCTCCACCAGCCTTTACATAAACACACGTTACCTGAGGAAGAGTTCTATGTGCACCACGTTACCTGAGGAAGAGTTCTATGTGCACCACGGCAGGGGCGATCTTCTCCACCACATCAGCTATGAAGTTGAATCTGAACCTGGCGCTGATGGGGTTAGGACCTATACTGGCAGGAAGAAACAGAATACTCATGTTAGTAAGAATGTCACTCCTCTCCTGTACCATTACATTACACATTACATATTCAAGTACAAAGACAGATTCCAATGAGAAGATTATTATTATACAAACCAAATCAAGCTTTGATTATATTAAGCCTGGAGATTATATTTGGCTCAAGGCAGTGGCTGACTCAGGCTGTTTGAAGGGCAGGGGGGGCGAAAAGGAAAAAAGGGCACCTACTGCACAACATGGGACCCCATCAGTGCACATGGTCAAGTTTAGACCATTGGAAGGACAGCCAATAGGGCACATCCTCTAATTTTGCCACTCAAAAGGGCACTTTAGTGCGACGTTTTTCAACTGTGGGGGCACATGGTCAAGTTTAGACCATTGGAGGGGCACCAATAGGGCACGTCCTCTAATTTTCGCCACTCAAAAGGGCATTTTTGCCACTCAAAAGGGCACTTAAGCGAGACGTTTTTCAACTGTGGGGGCACCAGGAGGGGCGGTCGCCCCCCTGCCCCCCCCCCTCCCGAGTCCGCCAGTGGCTCAAGGTGTGGCCAAAGACATTTGTCCAGCTCCAGTTGGGCAATAACGTTCTATTCTATTCCATTAGGAAGGGGTTGGCTATAGGGGAGGCTAGTTGAGGTAGAAATCCTCAAGAGAATTATAATGCATGCAATGGAATAAGGAATGGTATCAAACTGTTTTAGAACCATTCCTCATTCCATTCCATGCATTATAGTTGTCTTCCATACATTCCCATCATTTTACCTCCACCAGCCTCCACTGCTTGTCTGCTATATCAATAGCAGCATGGAGGATTACACAATGACATACGTTTTGGTGCTCCCTACTCTACACTACTTTCCCCTTTCGTACCCACCTCTTCTTTAAAGCCACCCTCAGTAATTTGGCCTAAAAACAGCGGGGAGGTTCTGCCTGCGCTGCTCTGGGCCATGAAAGAGCCGTGGTGGGGCGCAGCAGTAAGCTGATGGTAATTACTGACGGTTATTTCCAGCTCATGGTGGAACAGCGGCGTTCTCCTCAGCTGACCGTGGCTTCCTAAGACCGCCTTGGCTACAGATCTAGCATCAGCTCCACCCTCAGCTCCACCCTCCCTCTAGCCTAGCATCAGCTCCACCCTCCCCCAAGACTAATCATTCCCAGTCAGGCGAAAAGGGGAAAAAACTGACCTAAAACTCTGTTTCTACATGTGGGTTACTGTGAGTTTCTACATGTGGGTTTCTGTGACCGGCGCCTTTGGCACCTGAACAATCACACTGAAGTTCCCCTTTGGAGTGTTAACACAACATGCCCTGGAACAAACCGGCGCTGTGCTAGTGACCGAAATATAGGCATACAGACATAGTGTTCACGTACTCACATTTATTACATATCAATTCGACATCTATTACACCTTTATTACACATGTATTATCCATGATCAGTAGTGTATGTGTGCATGGAACCAATAATTACACAATAATCATGAGCAAAATGAGGAATTGTGCTATTATTAGGTTGTGCACTTCGCTCTTTCTGGATTTCAAGGATAAACCGTAAGACCTCTCATTTGCATCAATGCACAGACATGAACTTCAAACATTGAACTCTGGAGTTAAAGATGCAAGCTAAGGGAATCTTAGGGGCATATTTCAACATGACAAATCTGCCCTCTTTGGTTGACTAACCAAGCATTAAAGGAAACCAGCTGATGGCACACTCTTGGCAGTATCACTGGAAAACCAACCAAGCTATTATTGCTGAGTGGTGCAGGACGTTCAATAATGATCACTTAGCTTTTGTCTGTCTGTGCCAGAATCCTTTGCAATTTTAGTTTCAATGTCAATGATGCAATGCAAAGCTATGTGATAGATAAACCCTGGAAAGTGTGGTTTGGAATGAAGAACAGTTTGCTTGGAGAGGGGGCAGGAGGCCATTTGTGACACGTTCTACTGTTTTGGTCCTCATATTGGAAACCAATCAAAAGGTTCAGACTTTTCTTTTGAAACACGGAACTACGTTTCAACGTTGTTGAGAATCACTACACAAACTCGCTAGTCGAGCCAAAATGCTGCAACGCAATGGATTCGGTGAGTAATCCCCCACCGCTACCTAGTTAACTAGAACACTACTTTACATTGTTAGCAGGCTCACACAACAAGCTGTGTTAGTTGACTAACGAGTGTGTCATTGATTTTCAACAACGCAGAAATGTATTCACATTTTTCGAAAGAAAAGTCTGATCATTACATCGGATCCCAATATGAGGACCAAAGCATTAGAACGTGTCACATTTGATAAGAGAAATGTGAGTGTAGGTCTTAGTAACAACATTAGGAACACATCAAGAAGATGCTTATAAATGCTGATATGTGACGGCAACTGGTGAAACTGGGAACAAGGCGGCAACCAATCAAATTGTTCTGACTTTTATTCTGAAAAATGTGGAAAAAAAAGTTTCACTACTACCTCGTTAACAACACTACATTGCTAGCAGGCTCAGAAAACAAGCTGTGTTAGCTGACTAACGTGTGTGCCATTGATTTTCAACAACTCTGAAATGTATTTACATTTTTCAGAATAAAAGTCTGCACATTTGATCGGCTGTCCAGCTGCTGTCAAAAGCTGTAAGAAGTCAATACAACGTTGTGTTTTACTCCCTAACTCAAGTAGAACTATCCCACACTCAGGAAATGGTCTTCAAGAATAACAAAGGAACCTTAAGTAATTTGCCAATCTAAAAGATTAGAGACTCTGTGATCTCTCTTAATAAACACCCTGATTGGCTTGACTTGGAACACTGACAGGATTAAGGGCAGAAATCTCATCATTCATCCACATCCCTCCCTAACAACTAACTCCATTAGTCCGACAGACCATGTTATCCTGGATTGCCCGGTGTACCACCCACCCAACGGGATGCATGGTCTGTCGGTATTAGATGACGAGACGATGACGTGGCTTCTGGAGGGGTGTCCAGAAATATAGCCCGGGTGATCCCCTCCTCAACCAGGTCTCGGGGTGGTAAAAGGGTAGCCCCTCGGCCCCACTGGTGGAGTGGAGAGGGAAACAACAACCCATACGCCGAAGAACTAACTCCATTTACCCATTTGCTCTGCTAGAGGACTTCCTGTAGCCTGCACTTCTCCATGGAGACTCAGTGATATCTTTACCATCATGCTCTGGGGTCAAGTTGCCCCTATAGATCACAGATCTAACTAACTAACTCTTCCAAAATTCTACACTTAGGATAACCATTAGTGGGGAAAAAGCTAGACTAACTCAAGTCCTGTGTCTATAGGGGTACTTCCACCCTCACCCCACGTCCCTGTGCTCCACATTCTACAGATGGAACTCTGTGCTCCACATTCTACAGATGGAACTCTGTGTTTCACATTCTACAGATGGAACTCTGTTTCTCACATTCTACAGATGGAACTCTGTTTCCCTCGTCAGGGTAATAGAACTCCTCCAGTCTGGTCTGCAGTAGTCTGGAGTCTGCAGCTCACCTCTGTTTGTTCTGTGTACCGTGGTTCCTCTCTAGGTGTGTTCACACTCCATTTAGTTGTCTGACACTTAGATTCAAGTTGAATCTAATCTAAAAATGTATGTATAAAATGATGGTGCACCAAACACACCATTGTGACGTTGTCGATGGATAGTTGATAGACATTTTCTTTTACACCTTTTTATCTATCTATCTATCTATCAAACAATTTATCAAAATATCAAATGATCTATTATCTATTATCTATCTCGTAAAAGGTGGTGACTAATATTTCCAAAAAGACACTTGACCGAACTGTCATTCGGGATTTAGTTTTCGCCTGTGAGACATTTTTGACATGTCTTACTTTTTACCAGACCGTAAACCTGGTCGCTACCAGGTTTGTTTTGAAGGATTGGTTGCATAGCAACCAAGCAGCGAATGATTTGAGCCACATTCATGGAACTGAACTTGAGTTGAAATTATCGTGAATTAGAAAAAATATAGTCTTGATTGTCTCTAATCGCCCTTCTCGGAATACCCCCCTGGATGACTACAAAAAAATCCAGATACGACCTACAGAAAGCTATCAGAGATGCTAAAAGGCAATACAGGGACCAGGTAGAATACACAATACCTGACGTGGGTCGCAGGCGATTACGGATTATAAGGGCAGACCTCGCAGAATGTGCACCGATGCTTCGCTTCCTGACAAGCTCAACAGCTTTCACGCTTGGTTTGAGGAAAATCCAGCCCCCCCCATAAAGGCTCTTGCTCCTCACGAGGATAGTGTGCTATTGATTACTGCGGCTGACAGCAGTGAGGCTTTTAAGCATGTCAACACCCACAAAGCAGCCGGCCCAGATGTCGTCCCTGGCCGTGTCCTCAGAGCACATGCTGACCAGCTGGCAGATGTCTCCTGTTCCTGTATTCTGTGTATAGGACAAATACACTTTGATCTGATTTTGATTTGACAAACACACATAAAGTAGATGAGGACGAGGTCATGTTATGACTACAGAATGTTCTAGAGGGGAGTCATATTTATTGTGCTAAACACACTTACACTTGTAGGGGAGAGTGGGGTAAGATGAGCCAGTGGGTGAGTTGACCCACCCCCCTGTATCTAGGCAATTGTACTTATTTGTTGTCATGTGACCATACATTCAGGAAGCACCCATCATTTCTATCTGGCTGTGATGGAGAGAAGCACATGGAAAAGTGGTAGGCCTACGTATGTTTTACCACAATAAACTGTTTTGCTTGTCAAAGTCTAAGATGTCTAAAAATATATATCTTACATGCTGGTGATTTGCCAACGTATAATTGGCAAACGGCTCAATTTACCCCTCGACTCGGATCAACTTACCCTTAAGCTGGGGCGAGTTGAGCCACAAGAGCACTTTTTTTATTAGAAGTTATATTTTCACAGCCCTTTGTCATAGATGCATTCTAAGCATTTTGACAGGAGACATCCTGAAATAAAGGTAGATGTTTTCGTTTTACTTCTGTCTCATTTGTCCTTGCGTAGAGGACAACATAAATATAAACTGGCTCATCTTACCCCAGTCTCCCCTATCTACTGTAGGACTAAAGACTACTGTAGGAAACCAGGGGAACTGCCTGCTCCGGGCAGGAGAATGCACATAAACAGAAGGGACACAGGAAATGCAGATAAAAATCACACAGGAAAACACACATAAACCCTGAGAAGTGAACTCATTCATACAGAAGCTGCCAGTTTAGAGGCTGTAGTCTAGGGAGGGCTGGGGATACGGACAGGAGACCATTAGGAGACCACAGAGACTTTAAGGGTTAACTTTAATGACCCAGAGACAGTCTGCTGTGCATATCCTGGCAGAGGAGAAGGGTTTTATAACTGCATGATATATTCTGTTCCAAATAAACGGTTAACACTATTTAATAAACTATTTAAACTACAACTTCAGGTGGAAATGTTATAGACCAGACAAGTCCCCCCTCCTCTCTCTCCCTCTCTCTCTCCCTCCCTCTCTCTCTCTCTCCCTCTCTCTCTCCCTCTCTCTCTCTCTCTGTCTCTCTCTCTCTGTCTCTCTCTCTCTCCCTCTCTCTCCCTCTCTCCCTCTCTCCCCCTCTCTCTCTCTGTCTCTCTCTCCCTCTCTCTCTCTCTCTCCCTCTCTCCCTCTCTCTCCCTCTCTCTCCCTCTCTCTCTCCCTTTCTCTCCCTCTCTACACCTTATGTAATGTAACTATGTTTCCTTTAGACACAAATGACTTACCTATAGTTGCTTAATTCACACGGGCCTTTCTGCGCCTGGTTGACAGCGGTTGCACCCTGCTGCAGAGCCTTTCTGCTGGTCGCCTTCAGCTGGCAGATGTTGCCGTACGTCTTCCCGTCGCTGCCGCAGACCTTCCAGCCCAGTTTGCACTGGCAGAAGCCTTTGGAGAGCCTCTTGCCCCCTGGGTGCTTACAGGCCAGTCCGTCTCCGCAGGGCAGGTCGTCTTTGCGGCCGCAGGGGTCCCCCTCGCCCTGGGCACACACCAGGCAGCAGGCGCAGTGGTCCGGGACGTACCCCCCGGGGCAGCTCGGGCTGGGGCAGGTACTCACGTCGCACCGCGTTGGGCATCTCGGTTTGGGCTCGGCCCCCCGGACCAACTCCTCGACGCAAAGAAAAACCGTGGCAAACAACAGAACCTGCATCGTTTGCTATCAAGTACGACGGGATATGTGATAAACTAAACAAAAAAAACTACACAAATAAAAATCAAAACATAAAATTTACATAACAATTTACTTGGAGGTCATGTTCGTCGTAAAACGGTAACCGGCGATTTGGAAAACGTGAATGCGCAACGCTCCACAGCTTTACGCATCACTGTCCTGAAGGTTGTTGAGATAAAAATCAAACTCGCCAGAGAGTCCTTCGTTGTGAATAAGTTTAAACAGTCCTCTCTTGAATCCACATTAAAAGGAAAAACGCATTTCTAGAGAGATAAATGCATCACAAAATACTCGCGTAATGATGCGTAATAGTCGCTGCAAGTTATCTCTGTTGATTCCGAGGAAGCTCCATTGAACTGTGTGTGAGTGTTCCTCCGCACAACAGAATATATTATTTTCTCTCTCCCAGGTTTGAGAAGATTCCGTATCATTTGGGTCTGCTCCTATGAAAGCGCTCTGGTTCTGGAGAGGCGGAGACCTGGAGACCTCCTCTGGCAACTAAACTCTCCTCCTGGAGGCGGAGTTGGATCATCTCTCCACCCTTCCATCATATTCAGCACGAATATTGTCATCAACATCATATCATACCCTGCGATGATGCGTGACTTTAACTGAAAAAAATAAATTAACTGAGTTGTTAGAACATTGCCACTGTGTCATCACACATCATCACCTCCCATGCCAACACCCAATTCAGTTGGGACCCCAAAAAAAAAAAAAAGCCCATTTGAATTTGATGTGCAATGATGTAACTATTCTGTTTTCACATACCACGGCATGCAGTCAGTCACAAGTGCTTTGGTTTTCCTTTAAAAACATTAAGTAATTCATTCCTCAGATGTGGATGTGATGGCGTGTTTAGTTACTACAGGCCTCCTCCATGTAAGGGCAATTTAAGATGACCAGTCCAGCCCGGTTGGCTGGTTCCTGCAGATGTTGGTCTGTTTTTAGCACATATTTTCTTCTCTGGCTGCTAAAGGGTAATGGGCATATCAGGGGGAGGGTAATACCTGTTTGTTTGGGTAGAGAAGAGGGGTGTCCAACAAGTCATATGTATTTCACCGACCGTGGGCATGTTTATTTGAAAGCACAACGTCAATCACTGTTGGCACTAGGGAGGAAACACAGGGCGCCTTTGTTCCGATGAGACGTCCACTGAGTTTGTGGTTAACGGTGGATGTCGCACTCGGTGAGTCTTAAGCATACTTTCTGTGCTTTGCTTAGGCCTGAAAGACTAAATTGTGATATTACTTCAAAATACTGATTATAGTAGTATAGTACTAGTAATCCCCCCCCCCTCTCCCTTTTTACCACATTTCAATGGTGAAGCTATTGAAGCTGCATGATTTGATTACATTTCACAGTGCAGCATGTTGTTCATCTGGAAAGCCTTTGAAGTATTTTAATGTTTTTGATTCCACTGTCAGATGTCTCTGTTCCTCCACCTGGAGAGCAGGGGAGGCTGGTGGAGGTAGAAATCAGAGGACAGGGGAGGCTGGTGGAGGTAGAACACCAGGGGAGGCTGGTGGAGGTAGAACACCAGGGGAGGCTGGGGGAGGTAGAACACCAGGGGGGAGGCTGGGGGAGGTAGAACACCAGGGGAGGCTGGTGGAGGTAGAAATCAGAGGACAGGGGAGGCTGGTGGAGGTAGAACACCAGGGGAGGCTGGTGGAGGTAGAACACCAGGGGAGGCTGGTGGAGGTAGAACACCAGGGGAGGCTGGTGGAGGTAGAACACCAGGGGAGGCTGGTGGAGGTCGAACACCAGGGGAGGCTGGTGGAGGTAGAACACCAGGGGAGGCTGGTGGAGGTAGAAATCAGAGGACAGGGGAGGCTGGTGGAGGTAGAACACCAGGGGAGGCTGGTGGAGGTAGAACACCAGGGGAGGCTGGTGGAGGTAGAACACCAGGGGAGGCTGGTGGAGGTAGAACACCAGGGGAGGCTGGGGGAGGTAGAACACCAGGGGAGGCTGGGGGAGGTAGAAACTATGATTTCTACACACACACACACACACACACACCAGGCTTTGAGATGGTTTATTTCAGCATATGTATGATAAAAAACAGCATCACAGTGATTGTCAGATTGTCGGCAAAAACAACCAGGGGAAACAGAAGAAACACACACACCATTACACATTTGATCCACGCTTCCTTTTTAGGATTACTGTTATGAAAACAAGTCTTTCAGGAGATCAGCAGAGCAGTCCATATAGGCGTTACAAAGTAACTTCACAAAGTAATTCACTCCACTCACCTGAAACAAGCCCCAGACTAGACCTTTGCTGTCTTCCAATCAGTGGAGGTGTGTGGAGTTAGTGATTGATACCATTCCTCATTCCATCCCATGTATTACATTAAGCCCATCCTACGATTTATACCTCCACTAGCCCCCACTAGCTTCAATCATGTTGTCTCAATTGTCAAACATACAACAGGCCTGTACAGTATGTAAGCCCTGTCTGAATACTCTTAACATGCCTCCTTCCTTCCTTGATCTGACATGACCTGATTGGTGAAAGTAATGCAATGAAAAGCTCGCTTGGACCAATCCCATTCATGTGAGATCAGTGACTACTTCAAGAAAAGAATGAAAGAAGGCAGCATTTCTATAACATTGGAGCAGCACCATACTGTAGTCTCTGATGATTCATCCCTTATGTCAACATGATAGCGTTCTCTCTGACCGCAGGTCATCATTAAGAAACATACAACAACACATACATGTTTCATTATCTCTGTATGGATGCTTATTGTATATGTGATTTATATATGATAGGTTGATGACAGTAACGCACAGGACACTGACTGGCCGAATCACATTAACAATCAGCTGTGGTTCAAAAACAAACAAAAAAATACATATTTACACTGGTTTCAATGGAGAATGCCTGAATGTCTACTTGGTATCGGTTCTTTCATCACAAGTGGACAGATGTGTGCTGCTCAATGACATTCAAGTGCCTCTCCTCAACCCTGCTCCTGCAGACCCGCAGGGTTGAGGAACAGTGGCGGACTCAGGCTGTTTGAAGGGAAGGGGGGGCGAAAAGAAAAAAAGGGCACCTACTGCACAACATGGGACCCCATCAGTGCACATGGTCAAGTTTAGACCATTGGAAGGGCAGCCAATAGGGCACATCCTCTAATTTTGACACTCAAAAGGGCACTTTAGTGTGACGTTTTTCAACTGTGGAGGCACATGGTCAAGTTTAGACCATTGGAGGGGCACCAATAGGGCACGTCCTCTCATTTTTGCCACTCAAAAGGGCACTTAAGAGAGACGTTTTTCAATCGTGGGGGCACCCTGAGTCCGCCAGTGTTGAGGAACACTGACTTAGGATGTTGGTTGTTTAGTTTTGGCCTCGCGTCCGTTGGCCTTGGTACTGTGGTACTGTGAGGTGCTGCGGTAGTGCTGGTCCGGCGCCAGGTTGATCCGACGGACGTTGAGATCGGCGGCGAAGGCCCGGGCCTTCTGGTAGAAGAAGAGAGAGAGCTCGCGGTCAACCAGGAAGTTGTGGTAGATAGTAGCCAATCGGGTACAGAGCTGCAGCTGGGACTTCTTGTTGCCCAGGTCCATGGCCGCGGCCAAGGCCAGGTGGTAGTACCCTGCTGCGTCGAACGGGTCCTATAGGTCAAAGGTCAAAGGTTAGAGGTTAGAGGTCAGAGTTGAAGTTAGAAGAACTCCTCTTTGAAGGACCATTAAAGCTGTTTTGGTTCGTGAAAACAAACAACGTTAGTCCGTTTTTTATATGTAGCTGAGGAATCACAAGATAACATGGGATTGGCTCTAGCTTAACCCCCATATTTACATGACTTCCAAAGGTTTGGTGGTAAATTCCTATTTCAACGGCTGTAAGTGAAACTCAACAAGGAGTTTCACCAGAAGAATGCAAGAATATTCTATTCTATGTGTTAAAATAACAAAAATAAAATCCACGAAGTCAACTTGTAAATAGCTTTAGTTTGAGCCTTTTACCTTCAGATCATAGAAGATGATGTCCCCCAGTGTCTGATAGACCCTGACGTAGTACAGGGTCTCCTCGTCGAACTGCAGGGGCGTGGGGCAGAGGGACAGGGTCTTCAGGTAGTAGTGTTCCGCCAGCTCAAACTGCCCCAGGCAGTGGTACAGGGTGGCCAGCCTGTGGTAGGCCACTCTCTCGTTCAGATGATCTCCTAAAGGAAGAAACAAAAGAAAAACAAAACATGCCCGATGTCTAGAGTTATTAGCTGTACTTAGCTGGAACACAGCTTTAACCAGATAGAGACCACAAAAGAATGATCAGGTAAGGAAGTGTTTACCCTATATATTATACATACGTATATATATAAATATATATATATATAAATGTTTACCCTACTATATTATATATATATATGTTTATCCTACTATATTATATATATATATATATATATATATATATATATGTTTACCCTACTATATTTGAGCAAAATCAGGAGTTGAGTGGACATTTCGTGACGTTAGAATTATAAGGTTCTATCTCAATTTTTGTCAAAATTAAGTTTTTTACATAATCTGATCCATTAGGTGTTTATTAATGCCTGTGTGGTGTTATTTTTAAAATGTTTACATTTTTGAGTTAGTAATTAATAAAATACAAAGGTTCCATCTCACAAAACATAATGGAATGTAAAAACTTTGACGCTCAATATCTCTGAACTGCCCTAAACGGAGATAGAACCTTATCATTCTAAACGGAGATAGAACCGTATCATTCTAAACGGAGATAGAACCTTATCATTCTAAACGGAGATAGAACCTTATCATTCTAAACGGAGATAGAACCTTCTCATTCTAAACTCACGATTTGTCTGAACAAACGACAGGATAGTTTGGCCATAGAGCTGATCAGTCTGTAGTTATGGTTCTGTCTGACACCTAGTGGCCTGGCCTAGATAATGTCAAGTGAGAGTTGTCATGAGTCTTCCCTGTGTGTGTGTGTGTGTGTGTGTGTGTGTGTGTGTGTGTGTCCTACCCAGAGTAACACTGATGTCCAGGGCCGCCTGAGCGAACTCCACCGCCTCCCCGTACTGCTTCAGCTGCAGCAGCAGATCCACCAGCTTGTTGGACAACCTCAGTCTGACCTCAGTACTGCTGGTCTTCACAGCGATGGGCAGAGCTCGGTCCTGCAACATACACACACGTTGTTGTAAGCACACTCATGTACATATACACACACACACACACACACACACTCACACACACACACACACACACACACACACACACACACACACACTCATTGTTGTAAGTACACTCATGTACATATACACACACACACACACATACACACACACACACACACACACATACACACTCATTGTTGTAAGCACACTCATGTACATATACACACACACACACACACAGTCCCACCCTGTAGAAGCACACTGCCTTCTCTCTCTCCGTGACGCCGTTGAAGAACACGTCCCCCGCCGCCTCCAGCAGCTGCAGTATGAAGTGTGTGTCTCCAGTGTTGAGGCCGACGTCCTGAGCCACCTGAGGAGCAGAGGAGGAGGAGGAGGAGGAATAGGAGTCAGTCAGGGGCTGGAGGGTGGCGCTTAGGTGGCGTAGTGGGTTAAGCGTTGACCATGTAACCGCAGGGTCCCCGGTTCGATTCCAGCCGGGGACATATCCTGCATGTCATCCCTCCTCTCTCTCTCACCCATCCTTCCTGTCTAAAAAATCTCTACTGTATCTGTCAATAAAATGAAAAATATGAGTGGGACTGCCCCAATCAGCAAAAAAATAACTAACAAAAAAAATGATGAGGAATGGTATCACACATGTTTTGTTTTTTTTCCATTTCGTTCCACACATTACAACGAGCCTGTCCTCCGATTTCTTCCTCCACCAGCCTCCACTGGAGTCAATACCCTTCATTCACAGCTGAACTGACTAACCCTAACCCTACCATAGATAGACAACCAGTGTGGGTTGATAATGAACTGTGATAGCTTTCAAAATCAGAGGAGCAGAGGATCATGACAACCTGCTAGCTAGCAAAGTTGAATCCGTTATATGAGTATCCGTATTGAATGTCAATTTGGCACTAATCGTGAGTTTAGAATTATAAGGTTCTATCTCCGTTTAGGGCAGTTCAGAGATATTGAGCGTCAAAGTCTTTACATTCCATTATGTTTGGTGAGATGGAACCTTTGTATTTTATGAATTACTAACTCAAACATTTCAACATTTAAAAAATAACACCACACAGGCATTAATAAACACCTAATGGATCAGAGTATGTAAAAAACTACATTTTGACAAAAATGGAGATAGAACCTTATAATTCTAACGTCACGACTTAGATGGGCAGGTAAGCTGGTGAGCTGGAGTCTGACCTGGATGTAGAGGTCGACCAGCTCGTTCTGGCCCAGCATGTGGTAGATCTTGCCGGCCTGCAGCCACGCGTACGCCTCCTTCTCCCGCTGGCCCATGTCGATGAAGATCCCCAGGCTCTGTTTGGTGTAGTCCAGGGCTGACCGGTACGCCCTACATACACAAACACACAAAACATAAACATCAACATAAACCTAAATGAATGGATGAACACATCCATCCCCCTACCCCAGTAATCACTGATCTAACATGATGGGACTAGCCGAGGGCAAGCTTTCCACTGACCCTGTGGTTACATGTGTGGTTACACTAAATGTGTAGAAAAGGCTCTGAAATTATTGGGGGTTTGACACTTGAATCACGTTCGCCAGTTGTGGGAAACCACGTGTGTCCCCGTTAGTCTGGTGTTGCCAATTTGGTTGTTAAGTCGTGACGTGTTTCCGGGTCCAACGTTGGCTGAGGCGCTGTCTTCGAAATGCCTCAGTAATAATAATAATTAATTATATTTGTATAGCGCTTTTTCGAGGCTCAAAGACGCTGACAATATGGGGAAAACAGGAAAGTGCTGCTGTGTCCCTTGTTGTATGAATAGATCCCAGTCTAAAAAACGATTGAACTGTCATTCTACCGCTGTAGTACACTGGTACTCTGGTGCTTTAGTACACTGGTACTCTGGTGCTTTAGTACACTGGTACTCTGGTGCTTTAGTACACTGGTACTCTGGTGGAGGGAATTTCTGGTTTGGACCCGGAAATTGCTAAACGTCACGTTTGACGTCAGACTTAACAACCGAATTGAGAAGGGAGTTCTGGAGTCCTGGAGGTCAGCGTTCATTGCATTGCAGCCTACTGAGTTACTTTACCAGTTATATGTTAAGGTTATTCAAACAGGGCTCTTATTCTCCTGAGCTTGGCCCTCTGACCCCGGGTTAGGGTTAGGGTTAGGGTGATCTCTGACCCCGGGTTAGGGTTAGGGTTAGGGTTAGGGTGACCTCTGACCTCTGTGTGCCCAGGCTGAGGTACAGCTGGCTGATGGTCTGCAGCACCTCCCCCTCCTGGCCGCGGTCCCCCAGGCCGCCCAGCAGCAGCAGCAGGTGCTGGTTGTAGATGATGCACTGGGCCTCGTCTGGACACACGGCCCGGTACAGGTGGACCAGACGCCTGGTGGCGCTCAGCTGGCCTGGGGCAGACAGAGACAAGATGGAGTCAGGTTAACATGTTTCTGTGTGTGTGTGTGTGGGTGTGTGTGTGGGTGTGTGTGTGTGTGTGGTGTGTGTGTGTGTGTGTGTGTGTGTGAGTGTGAGTGTGAGTGTGAGTGTGTGTGTGAGTGTGAGTGTGAGTGTGAGTGTGAGTGTGAGTGTGAGTGTGGTGTGTGTGAGTGTGAGTGTGGTGAGTGTGAGTGTGAGTGTGTGTGAGTGTGAGTGTGAGTGTGAGTGTGAGTGTGTGGTGTGTGTGAGTGTGAGTGTGAGTGTGGTGAGTGTGAGTGTGGTGTGTGTGAGTGTGAGTGTGAGTATGAGTGTGAGTGTGAGTGTGTGTGGTGTGTGTGAGTGTGAGTGTGTGTGTGAGTGTGAGTGTGAGTGTGGTGTGTGTGAGTGTGTGTGTGTGTGTGTGTGTGTGTGTGTGTAAAGCAGGATAAAGCACATTGTTTCCATTCTATATTTGTCACGTCACTTGAATAGGAAAAAAATGCAAACATGAAAGATACAGTTTCCATTTCATAATCACAGGCATGAGAGGACTGTGTTTCTCTCATACCACAGATGGTTGTTTCAGCTGGGTGGTGGTACGAGTTGAAGGGGGAGGATAGTTTGTGTGGCCTGGCATGGATAGTTTGTGTGGTCTAGCACCAGGGGCTACAGTGCATACTCTCTGCTCCTTCCTTTCCTGTCTTTCTCCTCCACTCTCTCTATCCAATACAACTCTGTCTCTCTCTGTAGATGCAGACCACTGACCCTGTCAGCTATTGGAACAAAACATCTGAAACATCTCTGAGCCTAAATAAGCTGAACAAAAGCCACTGAACACATATTCATCTTAAACAATCAACAAATTACAATTCAATCAAAAATCAATCAACACTTAAGTTGCCTTTTTATACCTGTGTATTGTCATTGTAACAACTTTGTAAGTGTTATTACATAATCATTTGGTTATGGCATGATATGCTTTATTCCCATATGCAAATACAAAGCAATCACTAATGAGCTATGTTAAACAATAAAATAATGTTAAATGTCAGTGTTGTAAGTAGAGTAATCACAGAGTTACTACACAGGTCTAGCGGCAACAATGTGAAGTGTGACAAAATCAATAACACTATAAAACTATTATTGCGTTATTAACTATTAACTGTTACACATCTCTTCAGGTTACACCTTAACTGCTCCTCCTGAGACATCCACTACCCCCCCCAGCACTGCGTCTCCTGAGACACCCGCTTTTCCCCTCTACTGTGTCCCCTATGACTTCTACTGCCCCCCTTGTACTGTCTCTCTGTTCTCCAGTGTCTATATACGTATATATATATATATATTTAAAAAAAGGGTTTTCTTCTATCACTTATCTCTTCAGGTTACACCTTAACTGCTCCTCCTGAGACATCCACTACCCCCCAGCACTGCGTCTCCTGAGACATCTACTACCCCCCAGCACTGCGTCTCCTGAGACATCTACTACCCCCCTGCACTGTGTCTCCTGAGACATCTACTACCCCCCAGCACTGTGTCTCCTGAGACATCTACTACCCCCCAGCACTGTGTCTCCTGAGACATCTACTACCCCCCAGCACTGTGTCTCCTGAGACATCTACTACCCCCCAGCACTGTGTCTCCTGAGACATCTACTACCCCCCAGCACTGCGTCTCCTGAGACACCCGCTTTCCCCTTTACTGTGTCCCCCTATGACTTCTACTGCCCCCCTTGTACTGTCTCTCTGTTCTCCAGTGTCTATATATATTAGGGTGATTCAAAAACAGTTTTTTCCCCTCTGCCATAAGGACTCTCAACACCTGACTCACTGCACTGTATAAATTGTAAATTGTAAATATGTTCTGTCTTGTCTTGTGGTTATGTGTGTTCATGTAATGTACAATGTGTGTATGTTTTTTGACACTGCTTTTGAGCTGTACCGACAACAAATTCCACCGACCTAGGTCGTGTGGTCATTAAACTTTCATTCATTAAACTTTCATTCATTCATTCATTCATTCATTCATTCATTCATTCATTTAAAAAAAAGTTTTCCTTCTATCACTGAGACTACCAATGGCCCCTGGCCTGAGCTAGATTACTCTTCCTGCTACGACTGGTGGATTGATGATTCACTTGCTTAGTCAAACGTATCGATTGTAAGTCGCTTTGGAATAAGGCTTGCAAGTCTGCTAAATGCCAAAAATTTAAAAATGTAAAAAATGTACTAGCAAGGGAACAAACACTTCACTTACTGTCTGAATGGTTGGATTTGATCGCCATCAGTAGGGCCCATTCGTAGTAGATCTTGCCTCTCTCCCGCCGCCCCTGGTCCAGGTAGTGCTGGCCCAGCTCCAGCAGCACGGTGATGAAGGCCACCTCGTGGCCCTCTCCCTGCAGCTCAGAGAACAGCTCCACCGCCCCGGTCAGGTGGGTCTCCGCCAGCCCTTTAGCCCCGGCCTTCAGACACAGCAGCCCCAGGTTAGCCATCGCCACCGCCCAGTTGGGCCGGTCCTCGAACTCCTCGCACACGTCCATGGCCGCCTGGTAGCTCTCCGCTGCCCTCCGGAGGTCGCCGGCACCGCGGCGCAGGGCCACGCCCCGCATGTTAAGGAACAGGCCCTCCTGCGGCGTGGTGCAGTGCTCGGGCATGGAGGCCAACACCGCGTCCAGGATGTCCAACGCCACGCCGGCCTGGTCGTTACAGATGTGGAGCCAGGCCAACCACACGAGGGCGTTGTTGCGTTCGGGTAAACTGATTTGAGAGGATGATGGAGAGGAGGACGATGATGATGAAGGCCTAAGGCGGTCTACGAGGGTGTGCATGGAGCGTACGGCCCGTCCGAGCATGCCGTGCTTCTGAAACAGCTGAGACAGGCAGAGCGTGAGGGCCTGGGTCAGAGTATGGTTGCCGCCTCCTCCTCCTACTTCCCCCCCGGTGAACGAGAGGGCTCGGTGCAGATACGGCGCGGCTTGAGCCGGGACGGAGACCTCTTGTTGCTTCCGCATCCCGTAGAGTCTGGCGGTGTTCTCCAGCACGAGCCCCACGCCACTCAGGCAGTCGGCTAGCCTAGCGGAGGGGTGTAGCGAGGCCCTCCTGGCCGCGCTGACGCTGAGGTGAGGTAGGTGGAGCTTGCTGTAGAGCTTCCCCAGGCAGAGGAAGCCGTGGCTGGGCGTGACGCTACGGGTCCCCGGGGGCTCCGCCTCCGAGAGATCCAGCAGCCTCTCCACGAACGGCACGGCGCTGCCGGCACTCTCGCCCCGCCTCCAGTGGTGCTTAGCCAATAGGAAACAGGCGCGGGCTTCAGCCATCTTGTTGCGGGCCAGGACGGCCTTCTTCAAGATGTATTTGAGGACCTCGGGGTCGTTCTCCACGCTGGACACACAGTCGGGGAGGCCCATGAGGAGAGCGGCGATACGCTCGGACAGGGCAAAGTACTTCTCCATGTTCTTCTGCATGAGATAGATCACCGCCAGGTTAGCGTAGACGCTAGCCAGCAGCAGCATGTCTGTGAAGCGGTCCTTGGGGACTGTAAGGGCCTCCTCGTAGTAGACCCTGGCCTGGGAAAACTTAGACCGCCCGGCGCACAGCTTGCCCAGCAGGAAACACAGGCGGCTCTGGGACCAATGGAGTCTCTTCTTCCTCGCCGTCTCCCTGGCGACGCCCAGGTAGGACACGACCAGCTCGCCGTCGTCATCGTCCGTGTGACCGTCGAAGGAGGAGAGGAGGAGTTCCGGAGTAAACCTGTAGAGGGCGCCAAACTCTGGCTTGTACTCGCTGCCGTCCAGGAAGGAGAGGAGAGGCAGGAAGCTGTCGTGGCTGGAGCCTTCCTCTACCAGGTGCACGGGGAAGCGGGGGGGCTCAGGTGAGGCGACCACAGGGGGGTCTGGGTCGTCTGGGTCGTCTGGGTCTCCCAGCATGCAGTTGGAGGTGACATTCCCCTGTCCCTCACTTAGAATCTCCTCTATCTTCCTCTTCAGTTCTGCTTGTTGTTGTTGAGCGTCCACACTGCTGCCAGGGAAGCCATCTGCCAATGATCAGATGAGGGTTAATAATTACCATGTCGGGAATGAGACACAGAGATGATGAGTGAATCATTATGACAGTATGTCTCAATAGTTTTTCCAGAAATGTCAATCCCTACTGATGGCTAACCCCATGAAAAGTAAAGACAATGTGTGTAGATAGATACAGCAATACATCCTACTTTGAGTTGGTTCCTTTGAAGAATCCTGTCGATCGATTAGATCTGTTGATAGCAAGATCATGGATAAATCATGGATTAATAACAAGATGGATAGATACATAAATCAATACCAAAACACCAAGCTGGAAATAACAACAAGCTCACCAGGAAAGGCCTCCAAGCATTTGTGTGTTTTCTTTTTTTTTCTTTTTTATTAAATTGTCTCTTTTCTTTTAAGCTTTTTTTTGTGTGGGGCAGTCCCACTCATATATTTTCAATTTTATTGGACAGATACAGTGAAGACAGACAGGAAAGTAAGGAGAGAGGGCATGTCAGCAGGGCATGGGCCGGATTCTAACCCATGCCGACATGGGCATATGTGTGCACTGTAGACTGTGGTGCTGGACCACTGGACCACCCCAGGCCACCAAGCAAGCAAGCATTTGTGTCATACCAAGTTTGTAGACAGAGCCAACATCGTTTTGGGAAGTCTTCTTCAGCAAGGCGATAGTCTCCTCTCTCATCTGCTCTTCTCTCAGGTTGAAAAAACATCTCTCCTCTTTGTCCAGAAAGATGTCACATGCCCTGAAAAGGTTTAATAAAACAAAACAGATACTATTTTGAGAGATAGTGGCAAAGTCAAACCTAAAAAAACAAACATGGAGGACTATTTGCATTTGTGAGTATGTATAACTTGATTTGGATGTAATAAACTTCTAATGAGTAGTAACGATGATGAAACATCATGGTTTGGTTCAGTCTATGCAGATAGACGACAGCACACTTACTCACAAATGGTATCATCAGGTTTCACCAGGCTGGTCTTGACCAGGCCCACCTCTCCTGTCCCCTCCAGCCTCCCTGTGAACCAATCAAAGCAGGACACCAGCCGTCCCACGATGATGATGCGGTCCCCAGGCTCCAGGCTGAGTTCGTCTGGACCCTCTGCATCGTACTCTGCAGTGGCCATGCAGGAGCCCGTGGCTGGGGGGGGGGGGGGGGGGAGGGGGCGGGACACACAGGCAGGCAGATGTATTTGTATATGTAACCCATGGTTAAAACTACAATACCCAGCAGCCACTGGTTACCTAATTCCACAGCACACCTATAACATCCGGGTCGCGAGTTGTTTTTCCTAGCCTATTTGGATTTTTCAATTGAAATATAATTATAGGATATTATTATTAATATCTGAATTATATTTATGAAGTAGCATATTCCACTGGCTACATATAGCACATCTTCATACAAATTAATGTAGTTCATTAATTAATCGACTCATAGTGCTTTACATAAAACATGAGATAAAATAACAATTAAAAAGTGAAGAAAAAAAAAATGGGTCAACAAAGCTGAACAAACGAATTAAGAATAAGTTACAGTAACAGTTTAACATATTCAGGTTTAAAATCAATCAAAGAAAAAAACAAATCAATCAGTTAAAAAAGCCTATCCTAACTCTTTAAAATACACTAAATTAATTAAAATCTGAATAGAACAGAAAAGTCTTCAGCATATGTGACTGGGTCTGGTTAAAAAGTCTGAAAGTCTGGCAACATCATTTTTGCAGTTTTTTCCAGATTATGAAAGGGTAGATTCTAAGCTTCTAGCTGACAACCCCACTGACAGATGACAGGTAGATAATGACAGGTGGTGTAATGGAGGAGTGGTTGTCTTGAGGGGGTGGTTGGGGGTGGAGTTATCCAGCTATTGTTCCCATCCGTTACCTACCTGTGAAAAAAGGCTGAAAATACTTTGAGGGAGGATATCTCGGCTTGGTATCTTGGGGGGTATCAACATTCAAATATGCATGACTTCAACTTGTGTCGGATTTCAATGTATGACACATCATTTGAAAGCTTACAATCTACCCTTTCATAATCTGGAAAAAAACTGAAAAATGATGTTGCCAGACTTGCAGACTTTTTAACCAGACCCAGTTGTCACAAATTCAGAGATTTGTAGACATTGTAATGATCTAAGAATGGGAGAAATGTGATCAAACTTCCTAGTTTTAGTCAGGACTCTTGCAGCAGCATTTTGAATAAGTTGTAAGTTGAGGAGAGGACATTAACATTGTTTCCCTGCCTAAGAATGTGTTTTTGTGGAATACAATGTTGCCCTGGGGCTTACTAAAAGTTCCATTCATTCCAAAACAAAGCTCTGCTTACCAAACTGGTAGGGAAAGGCACATGCTGGCTTGCCACTACCAACTAAGATGTTCTCCGCACATGATTTTAGAAACCATCTGCAGGGATAAAAGGAAACAAACCATGTCAAAGTGTTCTATTATTCTCATGCCTCAAAATGAGTAGGTTTACATTTGCACAATGAAGATTACAGCAGTACAGACAGAGATGGTTGTATTCGCTCACTGATGGAAGGGGATCACAGGCTCCAGGGCAGGTTTGGCCTTGGTCCCCCGGGCTCCGTCCCCCAGGGCCAGCACGGTCCACCCTGAGCCCAGGAACGGAGGCTCGAACAGGGCTATGTCTCCCTGCTCCAGGTACAGGTCACTGCCGGAGGTGGAGCTGTCAAACATCTGGTTGGCGCTACAGCTGGCGAAGAAGGACCCTGCAGGAGTCAACAGTGGTACTGTATTTACAACAGGGTCTATGGGGGTCAAACACAGGTGTACCAGTGGGCCACCAGGACATCTTCAAGGTCTGAGGTCGACACGAGTTTAGATGTCTCAGGCAGGACTACCTCGTCCTGAGAGGATGATTCCAGATCTCCTCCACCACACACACAAGGGTTTGTGACCCCATAATGTACCGTACCGTACCTTGTCCTGTACATTCATAACGCAGGGCTCTCAAGTCTCACGCATTGGGCGTGAGACACACGCATTTCAACCCGTTCACACGCTCACACGCCGCGTGTGTCTCACGCCCAATGCGTGAGACTTGAGAGCCCTGATAACGTAACCCTAACCCGTACATACTTAGAATAACACATTTAACTTCATAGCTTCATACTTCATGTTCAGAAGACTTTCTCTTCAGGTTGGTTCATCAAAATAGAAGAAAATGTCTGTATGAGTAAATTAGGGGAGGCTGGTGGAGGTAGACATCGGAGAACGGGACGAAAATCCTCCAATTTCTACCTCCACCAGCCTCCACCAGCCTCCGCTGGAGTGGATGGGAGAGCAGCTGTGCTGTTGTCACCTACCCTCTTGCATGAGGATGCCGATGTACATGAGGTTGAGGGTGCCCTCCTGGATGGAGATCTCTATGCCCACGTCCTCCTGGTCCAGCGAGCTGAGCCAGAACCCCTGGTCCAGCAGCAGGTTCTCCATACACTGACCCAGGAAGCCTTGCAAGCACAGGTCCGAATGTCAACATTAACTCTTTACTTTAAATATGTATATATTTAAGCTGTAATTGTAAATAAGAATGTGTTCTTAATTGACCCCCGCCTGGTTAACAGTTAGTACTGTTACATTTTGGCATTTTTTCCAGGCATAGATTAATCCTAGAACTGGACTATTGAGGATGCGTTTTAGTCTAGGATTAGCCCTAACCCTAACCCTCTGTGTTCAAGAAACCTGCCTAAATGAGATTATTCACAACAATCATTGTCTCCTCTTATTTGTTTGTGCCTTTATGATAAACAACATACCCATTGTGAAATAGGTGGTGAACTTCCATATTTCCTCGAATGTTTTAAATGTGACGAATATGATGTTTTCTTCACTGTTGATGGAGACCAAGCGAGCCGAGAGTTCCTACAGTGCAGGAGAGCAGAGCAGAGATAGATAGATAGATAGATATCACAATCACAATCAGAACAACTTTTATTACATCCAATGTACAGGTACACAAGAGTAACATTCTTCTGGCTCAGGTTCTTCAACATTGGCATTGCAGCACGATACAAAATCACATTAACAGAATAAGGTAAAATAAGTAATGTCAGTAATAATAAAGTAGAATAAAGTAATAAAGTGATTAAGTGATGATAGTCGTACTACAACAGATACAGTACAGGTAGTCAAGTAGTAGTCAGTTAGTGTTCAAGTAATCAGGTAGTGTGCAGGTAGTCATATTATGATATTGTGGGGAACATGGCGCATTCTGGCCTGCAGGTGGAGCCAGACTGTGGTGGAGTGTGGTGGGGATGGTGGAGCTGATTGACGCAGGTGTCCTCAATCAGACTCATCATCCCAGATGGTGTTTTTAACCTGTGTGTGTTTGTTCCCCAGGTGAGTGAACGAGGCGTTGCCTCTGTCGGAGGTAATAACTGTCATTATTATTATTTGAAAATACTTTTTGATTATCTCAGAATCTGCCAGCACACCCACGTAGAGGTAAATAAACGGGCAACGCCCAGCCTGTTTCTCTGTGTCGACCTCCCTCTGTGCCTCGAATCCTTTACAGATCTATATTATTTTTGTAGTGAGTAGTATTTTAAAAAAAAACAATTTTGGTGTTTTCTTCCAGTGCATTTCTGCAGGAGCCTGATTGCTTGAGGGAAACAGCTGTTTGACATCTTCTGGGTTTTAGCCCCAAGGCTAGCATTTCCCCCACTGCAGGACCTCGAACAGTGTCTGGTTGGGGTGGCGGGGGTCCTTGATAATCCTGAGGGCCTTTCTGACACACCAGTCACGGTAAGTGTCCTAAATGGAGGGAAGCTGACATCCGTTGATCCCAGTGGTGGACTCAGGCTGTTTGAAGGGCAGGGGGGGCGAAAAGAAAAAAAGGGCACCTACTTGGAAGGGCAGCCAATAGGGCACATCCTCTAATTTTGCCACTCAAAAGGGCACTTTAGTGCGACGTTTTTCAACTGTGGGGGCACATGGTCAAGTTTAGACCTTTTGGAGGGGCCCCAATAGGGCACGTCCTCTCATTTTCGCCACTCAAAAGGGCATTTTCGCCACTCAAAAGGGCATTTTTGCCACTCAAAAGGGCACTTAAGAGAGACGTTTTTCAACCGTGGGTCACCAGGAGGGGCGGTCACTCCCCCTGAGTCCGCCAGTGGTTGATCCTCTCATCTGCCCTTTGCAGCGTTCTGCGGTATTGGACAGGTCAGTTACCAGTGCAGAGCCAGCAGCATAACATGGTTTGTGTGTCAGGCCCTGTCGTGTGTATACAACTCCAATGACTTCACCTCGCGTCTCGGTTTGATTCAAGGTTGTGCAATCTAAGAATAAGATCATTTGATAACCGCTAAAACACCTGATAACCAAACCAAGAGGTCTTTCACGGACTGAGCACGTCAAACGCAAGACTGGTGATAAAATGGCTGATAAAGAACCAGAACATTTGTTTCCTGTAGCTCTGCACGTGTACAATAACACCACAGAGAGGTCTGATAAGGTGTGTTGACATGGTGGGGCGTGCGTGCGGTGCCAGAACGAGGACACGTTGTAGCGAATGGTGGGGTAGAGTAGCTTGCCCTACGCAGGGATTGACGACTCACGACCTTCCGATTGCCAACCAACTGCCCTAGCTACTGGCCCAGGATGGTGAACTCCCTTGGCGGAGAAGCTAATGGCCATCTAGAAAATGGCAGGTTTCCTGGTCCTAGACCAGTGGTGGTCTAGTGGATAGTGAGTTGGACTTGTGATCGGAAGGTTGTGAGTTCAAATCCCGCCTGAAACCACACCACTACTAGTGTGCCCTTGAGTAAGGCACTTAGCCCTCAGTTACTCCAGGGGGAATGTCCCTGTAATTCGTAATTGTAAATCGCTTTGGATTAAAAGCGTCTGCTAAATGGCAAAATTAAAATAAAAATTAGACTAAAAAGTATTATTTATTTATTTTTTCTGGGGCAGTCCCACTCACAATTTTTCTTTTTATTGACAGATACAGTAGAGATTTTGACAGGAAGGATGGGCGTGAGAGAGAGAGAGGAGGGATGACATGCAGGATACGTCCGCGACCGTAATCGAACCGGGGACCCTGCGGTTACGTGGTCGACGCTTAACCCGCTACTCCACCTAAGCGCCCCTAAAAAGTTTTTTCAATGGAGAATTACCACAGAAAGGCTTACTTTGTGTTCAGGAAACCGCCCCAAAGAGTGTCTTGGTGTTTCAACGGGTGTGAGAGTACGTGGTTGATCACAGAAATATGATTTTAGAGAATACAGCAGTAGAGGTGTACAGGTAACGGGGTCCTCCTCCTACCATGAAGAGAGCGCTGACCTCCGCACTGTCAGCCTCCAGGACGCGCAACTTCCCCCGGAGCACTTCCTGTGAACTCTCGTCAGCAGCGAGTCTGTCAGGGCCCTCCACCATGGCCAGCAGCATGGGCAGAGCTGGAACAGAACGTCACACAACACCACACATCTCTTAACATCACACATCACCACACATCTCTAATGTCACATGACACCACCACACATCTCTAATGTCACACATCACCACACATCTCTAATGTCACACATCACACAACACCTCACATCTCTAATGTCACACATCTCTAATGTCACACATCACCACACATCTCTAATGTCACACATCTCTAATGTTACACAACACCACACATCTCTAATGTTACACATCACCACACATCTCTAATGTCCCACACCACCACACATCTCTAATGTCACACATCTCTAATGTCACACATCACCACACATCTCTAATGTCACACATCTCTAATGTTACACATCACCACACATCTCTAATGTCCCACACCACCACACATCTCTAATGTCACACATCTCTAATGTCACACATCACCACACATCTCTAATGTTACACATCACCACACATCTCTAATGTCACACATCTCTAATGTCACACATCACCTCACATCTCTAATGTCACACATCTCTAATGTTACACATCACCACACATCTCTAATGTTACACATCACCACACATCTCTAATGTCCCACACCACCACACATCTCTAATGTTACACATCACCACACATCTCTAATGTCACACATCTCTAATGTCACACATCACCATAGATCTAACATCACACTATACGCCAACACTATATCGGTGAACTGGCTCATTGTAATGTATGGAACGGAGTGAGGAATGGTGTCAATATCAGCGTATTGCATTCCATGCATTGCAATGAGCCCACAATGAGACATTAAATCACCATTAAAGTTGACTAGCTGAGTACTGGCCATTCCAGTCTAGTTAATGTTTGAAGGACAGTAGAGA
>NC_137682.1:1210985-1223485 GCF_963989245.1 Nansenia antarctica | reverse complement strand
GGTCTCTGGAGCAACGTTCAGCGTGCGTCTTTATTCACCATTCCAACAACAACCAGACCACACTAGTCAATCGATGATAACATTGTCAAGATGTAATGCTACGGAGACAATAGCAATCAATCCCAGATCTATGCTAAACATAGCAATATACTACATCCCCCCTTTTAAGCATTAAAAGTCTCTCTTGGGTCAACTGAAAATTAGTCTCTGAAAAGATGAAACAGACAATAAGTGTCACTGGGCCTTATGGCTTCAGTCGATGGATTGATCTTCTTCTTTAAGAACTGTACTCACTGTACTCACTACTAATGTGTATGATCTAAACAATAACAGTGCAGACCTGACTATAACTTGTCAAGTAACTTGTGAACTTTCACTTGGAGTAAAATCAAACTTGTAAACATACCACACTTTCTAAATGTGTCCAACTATCATCTAGTAACTAACTAAACTAAGGGTCAGAGGTCACCAGTACTTAACCCTGGTGGAGCACAACCTTCAGCGTTGGCCCATCTCAAAGTCTTGATACCTTGCCGGAAGCGCCACAGCTCTGCCACTTCTGGTGCGGCAGGTAGGAGTGGAGCTCTCGCCCTCACAGGAGGACGGGTGCTGAGCTGGATGATCCGGTGACTCTGGGGGTCCTCCCAGCGGGCTCACAGGTGCAGGCTGCTCCAGTGGCTCAGGATCTCTCTCTTGATGCAGACTTGGATGAATACGCCTGAGATGACGTCTGTTCCTTCTGAAGACAACACCAGACGGGCTTCTCACGTTGTATGACCGTGGCTCTTCTCGTTGGTTTAGGACTCTGGCTGGCATCCATCCACGTCTCGTTTCCATGTGAACCGTTGCACCAGGAGCAAACTCAGGTAAGGGCTGTGAGTTGCGGTTGTAGTAGTGCTCCTGTCTGGTTTGGAGATCTTTCAGCCTGGCATGAACTCCTCTCGGGGTAGCTGGCTGTAGAACAGCTGTAGAGCAGGGCAGCGTGCTTCGTAGTACTCTTCCCATAAGCACCTGAGCTGGGGAAACATCTGTGCCTGTTATTGGAGTGTTTCTCAATGCTAGCAGGGCTAGATGGGGGTCTATGTTGGTCTGCAAAGCTTTCTTGAGTGCATGTTTGACCGTCTTCACCATCCTCTCTGCCAGACCGTTGGATTGAGGATATGCAGGGCTGGAGTGAATGAGCTGTATTCCCCAGGATGCTGCAAACTCCCTCATCTCTGCACTTGCAAAAGGAACATGGTCGCTTACCAGCTCTTTTGGGATCCCGTGCCTCGCGTAGACTGCTTTCATCTTGCGGATGACTGTGTGAGCGGTCTTGTCAGGTAGATGGAGCACCTCTGGGTACTTGGACAGATAGTCCACCACGACAAGGTATGACTGGCCCTGGAGCTCAAAGATGTCAGCCCCGACCTTTAGCCATGGTATCTCAGGGATATCATGTGACATGAGGGGCTCTCTCTGGTTCTGTGGTTGGAGTTGTTGACACGGAGAGCATCTCTCCACTGCGTTGTCGATGTCACGAGTCATTCCCGGCCAGTACACGACTTGTCGGGCCTGTGCCTTTGTCCTCTGGATACCTTGATGTGCGAGGTGTAGTCTCTCTAGTATCACCTGTCTGGCGGCTTGAGGAATCACAATTCTGTCGCCGGTCATCAGTAGTCTGTCCCTGATGTGGATAATGTGCCGCTGAGGCCAGTATTGGTAGAGACTGGCGGGCACACTACGTCGTCTTTGGGGCCAGCCGCTGCGGTGTCTCTCAGCCACTGCCTGTAGTGTCTCGTCAGCTGCTGTGGCTTCTTTGAGCATCTTGAGCATGTCTGAGCTCATGGCAGCAGTAACCTCCATCGTGTGGATCACTCTCTCCTCGAAGAGGTCCTCTTTTCCACTGTCGGCCTGTTCGGTGACAAACGCGCGGGAAAGGGTGTCGGCGACGTGCATGTCTTTTCCTGGCGTGTATGTTATTTTCAAATCATACCGTTGAAGCTGGAGCAACATGCGCTGTAGTCTTGCTGGGGCTTTGCTCAGGTGTTTCTTAAAAATCACTTCAAGTGGCTTGTGATCAGATTGGACTGTAACAGTGTTGCCGTAAACATACTGGTGGAAGCGTTTGGCTGCGAACACTATCGCCAGCAACTCCTTCTCTATTTGGGCGTAGTTTCTCTCAGCTTCTGTGAGAGCTCGTGAGGCATAGCACAGCGGTCTCCCCTCCTGGAGAAGACAAGCTCCCAGTCCATCTTTCGACGCGTCAGCCTGTATGGTGAGAGGCATGGCTTGGTCATAGAACTTCAGCACAGGGGCGTTGGTGAGGGCTGACTTCAGCTTGATTAAAGCATCATCATGTTCATGGTTCCACTGCCAAGCTGCATCTCTCCTCAGCAGCTGTCTGAGCGGGGCAGTCACTGAAGCTTCATCAGGGATATACTGAGCCAAATACCTCGTCATCCCCAACAGCCTCTGCAGCCCTGTCTTGTCCTCTGGTGGCGGCATGTTGTTGATGGCCGTCACCTTTGTGTCATCCGGTTTCACTCCCTCTGGTGTAATGACGTGGCCCATGTATCTGACGGTGTTGATTTTGTACTGGATTTTTTCCTTGTTGAACTTGACGTTGGCTCTCTGTGCCCTCTCCATGACCTTGTGAAGGATGCCATCATGTTCCTCTTCTGTGGCGGCGGCGATTATCATATCGTCTGCGATGATATGGACTCCTTCGATGTCTCCAAAAGCCTCACAGTTTTTCTGCTGAAAAACTTCGCTGGCGGACTTGATGCCAAAAGGAAGTCTCTTAAAGCGGAATCTTCCCCACGGCGTACTGAATGTGCACAGCATAGATGATGGCTCGTCAAGTCTCACCTGCCAATATCCGTCCTTCTCGTCCAGGATCGTGAATATTGACTTCCCAGAGAGCTTGCTCTGGACTTCCTCCGGGGTTGGTATCGAGTAGTGCTGCCTCTTGATTGCCTCATTCAGATCACGAGGATCCAAACACACCCTCAGTGATCCGTTCTTTTTCTCAGTGATGACGAGGCTATTCACCCACTCGGTCGGGTCTGTCACAGGTGCTATGACGTCCTTTTTTACAAGCTCTTTCAGGGTTGTTTTCAGTCTGTCCACGACACTGACTGGGATCTTTCTGCATCCGTGGACGACTGGGGCCACACTTGGGTCTGTGTGTATGTGGTGCACACCGGGGAACTCACCCAGGCCACTGAAGACAGATGCGTACCGCTCCACCAGCTCCTCTTTTGTAGCTGGTGCCTTGACTGCAAGCGTCTCTATTCTCCTCACGAGCTGCAGTGTCTCGCACGCTTCTCTGCCCAGGATGGGCGTGGTGGACTGTGCAGTCACAAAAAAAATTAGATTTGCTCTTGCTCTATTGGGTGTCTCACACGTGAATGTCACTGTTCCTTTCGGTTTCAGGCGTGCTCCTCCATAGGCAATGAGAAGTGTCTGTGTAGGCTTTAGTCGTGGGGGCCCCGGTATCTCCTCGAAAATGCACATTGGAAGCACGTTCGCCTCCGCCCCCGTGTCCAGCTTGAATCTGACCGGGGTGTCTCTGAGGTTGACTGTGGTGTACCACGCGTTGTCTGTCTGCTGCGTGATCTTATCTACCCTAACACAGAACACTGAGCCTACAAATAAAGAATCTACCTCGCTCTCAAGTTGACTGACGTCCCTTGCTGTGACTGTCCCATGCTGTGGTGCGCCACACACTTTGGACCAATGGTTTCTCTTGTTGCATTTGTGGCATGTGGTCCCGAAGGCAGGACATTGGCGGGGCGGGTGTGTCCCTCCACACTTCCCGCATGTGTTTGTGCTGTCCGTCTGCTCATTTGCTCTTCCTGACGATCTTTGTTTTCTGTATCCTCTTCTCATCTCAGAGTAGCTAGTAGTTCCTCTGGACAGTGCTTGAACTGGGGCGTCTGCGTGCCCGGTCCCCATAGCTTGCAGCTGTGACTTGGCAGCTTCTGCAGCTCTGCATATGGTTAGTGCTCTGTCCAGGGTTAGGTCTGTCTCTCTCAATAGTCTCTCTTTCATGCGAGGATCAGTTAGGCTAAACACCATTTTGTCTCTCAATGTGTCATTCTCACCTGCACCAAACTCACAGTCTCTGCATTTCTGACGGAGTTCAGTCACAAACTTGTCGACACTAACTCCCTCTGACATAGAATGGGACCAGAATTGGTGACGTTCAAAAACAATGTTCTTTTTGGGGATACAGTATGCTTCAAATGCATCCATGATCTCTTTCATTGTCTCGTATGCTGGGTCTTCAAAATCAATGGTGAATGTATTATATACCTCTAATGCCTCTTCTCCTATGGTGTGCAGCATGATGGCTATTTTCACATGCTCATCTTTATCATCTGCACCAGTGGCAATCATATACAGTTCAAAACGTTGTTTCCACCGACGCCAATTCTCACTCACGTTTCCAGAGAGCATGAGCGGCGCGGGAGGCTTGAACTGTTCCATGCTTTGCTTTCACTCGCTAGCTACTACGAACGAACGTCGCACAGGGTCGATAGCTAACTATAGTTCTCCACAAAGTTTCTGCGTAGATCGACGGCGCCTCGCAATTCCTTATATTTGTGAAGAAGTCACATCTTCTGACACCATGTTGTGTCTTGTTGTTCTCTCTGACTTACAAGATACACTTTATAATAATAACGACTCTGGTCTCTGGAGCAACGTTCAGCGTGCGTCTTTATTCACCATTCCAACAACAACCAGACCACACTAGTCAATCGATGATAACATTGTCAAGATGTAATGCTACGGAGGCAATAGCAATCAATCCCAGATCTATGCTAAACATAGCAATATACTACATCCCTCATGTGCTATGAGACCCCCCTCATGTGCTATGAGACCTCCCTCATGTGCTATGAGACCCCCCTCATGGGCTATGAGACCTCCCTCATGTGCTATGAGACCTCCCTCATGTGCTATGAGACCTCCCTATGAGACCTCCCTCATGTGCTATGAGACCCCCCTCATGGGCTATGAGACCTCCCTCATGTGCTATGAGACCCCCCTCATGGGCTATGAGACCTCCCTCATGTGCTATGAGACTTCCCTCATGGTGCTGTGAGACCTCCCTCATGTGCTATGAGACCTCCCTCATGGTGCTGTGAGACCCCCCTCATGTGCTATGAGACCTCCCTCATGTGCTATGAGACCTCCCTATGAGACCTCCCTCATGTGCTATGAGACCTCCCTCATGTGCTATGAGACCTCCTTCATGTGCTATGAGACCTCCCTCATGGGCTATGAGACCCCCCTCATGGGCTATGAGACCCCCCTCATGGGCTATGAGACCCCCCTCATGGGCGCGATTGGTACTGCATGTAGCTGCTGATCCTTTATCATGTTGATGACGTCACGGGCTTCCATCGAACTCTCCAAACATCATCATCATATCTTTTGGAACGTTAACAACCGTATACCAAACTTTACATTGTTAAACGTAAACATAACAATTTGTATTATTAGTAGGCCTATGTGCGATATAAACAAATGTAATGACTGTAATTAAAGTAAAAACTGTAATTAAATTGAGGAAATATGTATTTTTACTATAAGAATAATAGCTGCATTCCTTTCGCCTTGGCATCATTTGAATATTGCATTTTTTGAAAAAGAGACGTTAATCAACTCTTAACTCCTTTCCTTAATTACTCTCAGAGAACAACAGACATGTTACAATGAAGTCCACTAAACATTGTCCAAGTATTATTATACATCTATACGAAGCAGGGGGTAACACAGGTGAGTTGATTGATTGATTGATTGATTGATTTTATTTGTACATTTTAAAATGCAAATGTAACCGTCTCGGTCTGTCTCGAGTCGACTACCTGCGTTGTGTTCTGTGCTGAGCGATGACAGGACGCTGATGTAAGTCACTTTAGGCACTTTTAATCTGTACAATGCACACAAACATAATGCTGTCATGAAACATCAAACCATGTAGGTGTCTTCTCAGCACGAGTCAACCTAGCACAACTGAACATTTCAGCTAACTGACACGGAGAACAGTGAGGTTAGCTAAATTAAAGTCTCTAAAACGCTCAAAACACCAACGTTACTATTGCTGGGTCGGTGACTGGGAGGGGGGCGGGAGGGACCGTTGATGGCTGTGTTTCTGTGGTGATTTGTATATTTGATATATTTGATATTCAATATTTGTGAATATTGATTTGTGAGGACTGCCAAAATGCCAATAAAATATGTTTACAAAAAATAAATAAAATGTTTTCGATACAACATGACAGAATTTATGTGCACTCATCCTTAAATGCATGTACAACTTCTCATGTGCACTCAAATTAAAGTTATGATAGGTAGATTATAAGTTTACATTGCACTGCTGTAGACACGTACCTCTCTCCGGAGAGAGAAACGCGGAAAATGCAACCTATAGCCACCACTGTCCTCTAGGGGCGCAACTACACACAAATCTCCCAATACCTACAAATTATAATGAACAATACCAGATTTTGGTGAAATAAAACTTACCTAACCACAACATATAAAATGAAAGGTTACAAAAATACCACTCATTCGTTAACCTGTTACACAAATGCAAAAATAACAATGCATCTGAAGCAGCAAGTCATTTCCTAAAATATTTACTTTTGTTATAAATGTGTAAATGTCATTTTCTCTGCAACCTACAGGCCAGCCAGCATCTCCATCTCCTGGCTCGAGTCCTCAGCCTCGTCCTGAGAGCCCTGGTGGTACTCAGTCCTACTGGTCTAAATGGACATGGGATCCTATCCGCCACCCTGCTCCATTACCGGATCATTACCGCAGGCCCATCCACACGGACCAGGCCAGTGGCTGGCCCTCTACCCCCCTCCCCAGGCCCACTACCCCCCTCCCCAGGCCCCCTACCCCCCTCCCCAGGCCCACTACCCCCCTCCCCAGGCCCCCTACCCCCCTCCCTGGCCGTGTGAGGGACAGACATGAGGATGAGGTTGATGAAGAGAGCAGAGTGACTCCTGCCAGAGACCAACATCAACCTAGTGTGGGAGTGCTCTCAGGTAAGGAACTTACTTCACTTTCAATGTCCACATGTGTTTAGAGGTTTATCAATGTCCACATGTGTTTAGAGGTTTATTAATGTCCACATGTGTTTAGAGGTTTATCAATGTCCACATGTGTTTAGAGGTACACATGTGTGTAGAGGTACACATGTGTTTAGAGGTTTATCAATGTCCACATGTGTTTAGAGGTTTATCAATGTCCACATGTGTTTAGAGGTTTATTAATGTCCACATGTGTTTAGAGGTACACATGTGTTTAGAGGTACACATGTGTTTAGAGGTTTATCAAAGGGCTCACAGTACCCATACCCTACTGGGCTGCTGTCCCTCAACACTGTACTGCCCAGGAGGAGCCCCAGTTGGACTTTAGTCTTTATGTTGCGTTCATCAACCTGCATTGAATCCTTCACCAGTGGGGAGGCGTGGAGGCCTGTCCAGGTCCTGGGTGTCTCCTGAGCAAAAGGCCCAGGCTCCTCTTGTGTCTGCTGGGTCCCAGGACCATCCCAACCCCTCTGCTGGGTCCCAGGACCATCCCAGCCGCTCTGCTGGGTCCCAGGACCATCCCAACCCCTCTGCTGGGTCCCAGGACCATCCCAGCCTCTCTGCTGGGTCCCAGGACCATCCCAACCACTCTGCTGGGTCCCAGGACCATCCCAACCCCTCTGCTGGGTCCCAGGACCATCCCAACCCCTCTGCTGGGTCCCAGGACCATCCCAGCCGCTCTGCTGTCAGATGCTGCCAGTCCAGCAGGCCTGAGGGCGCCTCAGGTCACAGGGCCCCTGTTACTGACACAGGGACCTCCCCAGGTGTGTGGGTGTGTGTGTGTGTGTGTGTGGGGGGGGGGGGGGGGGGGGGGTGGGTGTGTGTATGTATGCATATTTTTTTCCATAGATTACTGTACGTGGCAATTTCTCTGTTTTAAGATATAAGACATTCTTGACAGTGACAGATGAGTTTGATGATGTTACGTGGACGCTAATCATCTCCCTCTATACCGCCACAGTGTCTTATCCCCCCACTGTGGTGTTCTCACCCTTCTCACCCTTCTCTTACCCCCTCCCCACCGTGGTGTCCTCACCCTTCTCACCCTTCTCTTATCCCCCCACCGTGGTGTCCTCACCCTTCTCACCCTTCTCTTATCCCCCTCCCACCGTGGTGTCCTCACCCTTCTCACCCTTCTCTTACCCCCCCACTGTGGTGTTCTCACCCTTCTCACCCTTCTCTTATCCCCTCCCCTCTGTGGTGTTCTCACCCTTCTCTTATCCCCTCCCCTCTGTGGTGTCCTCACCCTTCTCTTATTCCCCCACTGGGGGATCCTCACCCTTCTCTTATTCCCCCACTGTGGGATCCTCACCCTCCTCAGTGCCCAGTGCCAGTCAGGCTGAGAAAGCCACCAGACCGCCACGTGTTCAACCAGGAGGAGACCTGGAAGAGAGGAGGAGGAGGCTACGTACCTGGAGGAGAGGAGGAGGAGGAGTAGGAGGAGGAGGCTACGTACCTGGAGGAGAGGAGGAGGAGGAGGAGGAGGCTCCCCCCCCCACTGTGGTGTCCTCACCCTTCTCACCCTTCTCTTATCCCCTCCCCACTGTGGTGTCCTCACCCTTCTCACCCTTCTCTTATCCCCGCCCCACTGTGGTGTCCTCACCCTTCTCTTATCCCCCCCCCACTGGGGGATCCTCACCCTTCTCTTATTCCCCCACTGTGGTGTCCTCACCCTTCTCTTATTCCCCCACTGTGGGATCCTCACCCTCCTCAGTGTCCAGTGCCAGTCAGGCTGAGAAAGCCACCAGACCGCCACGTGTTCAACCAGTAGGAGACCTGGAGGAGAGGAGGAGGGGGAGGAGGAGGAAGAGGGGGAGGGAGAGCAGGAGGCTACATACCTGGAGGAGAGGAGGAGGAGGAGGAGGAGGCTACGTACCTGGAGGAGAGGAGGAGGAGGAGGAGGAGGAGGAGGCTACGTACCTGGAGGAGAGGCGACAGGGGCTGACCACCACGGACCCCCTCCAACACAACACACCTGCAGACCCAAGCCACATTTAGGCACACATACACACACATACAGGTCAACATACAGGTCAACATACAGGTCAATATACAGGTCAACATACAGGTCAACATACAGGTCAACATACAGGTCAACATACAGGTCAACATACAGGTCAACATACAGGTCAACATACAGGTCAACATACAGGTCAACATACAGGTCAACATACAGGTCAACGGTCAAACACCTAAAGAACAAAGCCTTCATGTATACCCAACATATTGGGCCGGTTTCACAGACAAGGCTTAAGCCTAGTCCTGGACTAAATCACACTTTCAATGTAAAATCTCCATTGAAGATGCTTTTTAGTCCAGGATTAGGCTTAAGCCTTGTCTGTGAAACTGGCCCATTATGTTCTAAGAGGCCATGAAGTAACACCTGGTTTCACTTTATCAGTATATGAAGTACTGTATATTATATTCAAAAATTCCTCTTAAAAAAAAAAAAGCATAGATAGCTATTGATTAATATACCCTGCATTTCATGAATCAAAATAAAGATTTATGACATTTACAAATGTCTTTTTGTGCATGTTTTGTTTTGGTTCATTGCTTTAGCAAATAAATGGGCTGAATTTCCATTTGGATGTCTTTAGTTACACATTACAAACATGTTAATTATACAAAAACTAAATACCTACAGCACCTATGCATCATTGTAGAATAGACGCAATAGCTTAAATACATGACCAAATATCTCAAATAAACAATGTTAAAGTCTTTAAAAGAACATGACCGTTTCCTGAGTGAACCCAAATCACCTCCCTGGCTTGACTTGAGTAGAAGTCAGACCAAGTCACATGTTTTTTCTTTCTAATCTTAAACACATTAAGGCCGGTAATCACCTCTTAAGTCTCTCTGACGGAGGGATGGAGGGAGGGAGGGATAGAGGAGAGCAGGAAGACACAGCCCAGTCAGTCTGTAGTAGAACATTACTATATCACTCTTCTTCCCTGTCTCCATTCCTTTCTTTCTGTTACAGGCCAGATAAAGGTAAGGCAACTGCTTTTATTCGGGGAGGCTGGGGGAGGTAGATAGAGGCTGGTGGAGGTAGATATTGGAGGACAGGGAGGCTGGTGGAGGTAGATATTGGAGGCTGGGGGAGGTAGATATTGGAGGCTGGTGGAGGTAGATATTGGAGGACAGGGAGGCTGGTGGAGGTAGATATTGGAGGACAGGGGAGGCTGGTGGAGGTAGATATTGGAGGACAGGGAGGCTGGTGGAGGTAGATATTGGAGGACAGGGGAGGCTGGTGGAGGTAGATATTGGAGGACAGGGAGGCTAGTGGAGGTAGATATTGGAGGCTGGTGGAGGTAGATATTGGAGGACAGGGAGGCTAGTGGAGGTAGATATTGGAGGCTGGTGGAGGTAGATATTGGAGGCTGGTGGAGGTAGATATTGGAGGACAGGGAGGCTGGTGGTGGTAGATATTGGAGGACAGGGAGGCTGGTGGAGGTAGATATTGGAGGCTGGTGGAGGTAGATATTGGAGGCTGGTGGAGGTAGATATTGGAGGACAGGGGAGGCTGGTGGAGGTAGATATTGGAGGACAGGGAGGCTGGTGGAGGTAGATATTGGAGGACAGGGAGGCTGGTGGAGGTAGATATTGGAGGACAGGGAGGCTGGTGGAGGTAGATATTGGAGGACAGGGAGGCTGGTGGAGGTAGATATTGGAGGCTGGTGGAGGTAGATATTGGAGGCTGGTGGAGGTAGATATTGGAGGACAGGGGAGGCTGGTGGAGGTAGATATTGGAGGACAGGGAGGCTGGTGGAAGTAGATATTGGAGGACAGGGAGGCTGGTGGAGGTAGATATTGGAGGCTGGTGGAGGTAGATATTGGAGGCTGGTGGAGGTAGATATTGGAGGACAGGGGAGGCTGGTGGAGGTAGATATTGGAGGACAGGGAGGCTAGTGGAGGTAGATATTGGAGGACAGGGAGGCTGGTGGAGGTAGATATTGGAGGCTGGTGGAGGTAGATATTGGAGGACAGGGAGGCTGGTGGAGGTAGATATTGGAGGACAGGGAGGCTGGTGGAGGTAGATATTGGAGGCTGGTGGAGGTAGATATTGGAGGACAGGGGAGGCTGGTGGAGGTAGATATTGGAGGACAGGGGAGGCTGGTGGAGGTAGATATTGGAGGCTGGTGGAGGTAGATATTGGAGGCTGGTGGAGGTAGATATTGGAGGACAGGGAGGCTGGTGGGGGTAGATATTGGAGGACAGGGGAGGCTGGTGGAGGTAGATATTGGAGGACAGGGGAGGCTGGTGGAGGTAGATATTGGAGGACAGGCTCATTGTAATAAATGAAATGTGATGAGGAATGGTATTAAACACGTGTGTTTCTCATTCACCAATTCTCATTCAGTCCCCATGCATTAGAATGAGGCCATCCTCAGATTTCTACCTCCACCAGCCTCCCCTGCCTTTAATGTATCTCTCTGCTATGTGCATGAAATGTGTTACAAGTTACTGTCCCGCCATCCCTCATCATGTGTCTGTGTGTTCACTGTGCCTCTATGTGTCTGTGTGTTCACTGTGTCTCTATGTGTCTGTGTGTTCACTGTGTCTCTATGTGTCTGTGTGTTCACTGTGCCTCTATGTGTCTGTGTGTTCACTGTCTCTCTATGTGTCTGTGTGTTCACTGTGCCTCTATGTGTCTGTGTGTTCACTGTGCCTCTATGTGTCTGTGTGTTCACTGTGCCTCTATGTGTCTGTGTGTTCACTGTGTCTCTATGTGTCTGTGTGTTCACTGTGCCTCTAGCATGTCCAAGGCGGTGGAAAAGAGCTCTTCTGTAACCTCTGCAGAAAGGTAAGATTATTACATATATATGAGTAGGAGGTGTTATAGGATAGACACATCAGCTTTAACTATCACACGTTGGATGGTTTTTCAGGAATTATTATTTTCTTATACTTATAAAAGCCTTATACCTGTATTGACCCACATGGGCATGTGTTGGTCTCACAAAAAACATGTGTTGGACTTACAAATTCTATGATTTAGAACATTACAATGTGTTCATACAGCGTGTGTGTGTGTGTGTGTGTGTGTGTGTGTGTGTGTGTGTGTGTGTGTGTTTGTGTGTGTGTGTGTGTGTGTAGAGCATTTAATAATAATACCAGTTTCCACACAAAGTTTTGGCAAAGGTTTTTGGCTATATTTTGTTAATAGCAAAGCATATCTAATATTGAAAATCTGACTCCAATGTAATTATCACTATGTGTAAAGAATGGTTGAGTCTGTGCTCATTTAGTGCAAGAAGGGTCAAATAGAATGAATCAAATGAGGCTTTAATAATAATGTATACATATACATGTATTACAAGGCAAATATTTCATAGAAACATTTGACATTCTAATAGAGAGAGATAGAGATGACCTCAGGTGATCCCAAAACAACGCTACTCA
>NC_137682.1:1178485-1205985 GCF_963989245.1 Nansenia antarctica | reverse complement strand
AGTCTGCTTTCCAGCAGGTGAGACACTCAGGGGGGGGCAGGGGGGGCGACCGCCCAGGATGATGGGGGAGACGGCTGACATGCTGGGCCTGAAGGAGCTGAAGTCTGCTTTCCAGCAGGTGAGACACTCAGGGGGGGGCAGGGGGGGCGACCGCCCCTCCTGGTGCCCCCACGGTTGAAAAACGTCTCACTTAAATGCCCTTTTGAGTGGCAAAAATGCCCTTTTGAGTGGCGAAAAAGAGAGGACGTGCCCTATTGGTGCCCCTCCAATGGTCTAAACTTGACCATGTGCCCCCACAGTTGAAAAACGTCACACTAAAGTGCCCTTTTGAGTGGTGAAATTAGAGGATGTGCCCTATTGGCTGCCCTTCCAATGGTCTAAACTTGACCATGTGCACTGATGGGGTCCCATGTTATGCAGTAGGTGCCCTTTTTTTCTTTTCGCCCCCCCCCCCTGTCCTTCAAACAGCCTGAGTCCACCACTGCTGACACTGACGTAGCGTCCTCATAGTCTTTCCAGCCGGGTTCGATCCCCGGATGGCCACGTGTCAAAATGTCCACTGTCCGCTGAACCCCAAATTGCTTCCAATGAGCGGAGCCGGCGCCTTGCATGGTAGCTTGCCGCCATCGGTGTGTGTGAATGGGTGAACGAGAGGCCATTGTTAAAGCGCTTTGGAATAAAAGGCGCTATATAAGTGCAGTCCATCTATGCAGTCTATTCCTCTATTCCTTGCATACTCTCTCCTCACTTTCTTCTAAAAAAAAAACTATTGGAGGATTCCATCTTCTGAAGAGCCTTAAGATCTCACGTCCAAATGGTACCTAAAGACCAGCGCTGGACCTTGAAACCAGATTTGAGAAAGTGGACCAAGTGTGGACCAAACCAGACTTCTTTACTGAACGTTCCTTATCATGTGATCTAATTCCCTGATACACTAACTATTTGACACGGCCATTTAGCACTATTTCAAAGCTGAAATCCTTTAAGAATGAACAATTAGTAACCTATTCATTACTTCTCTCCTCGTCTCTCCCTTCCCCTCCTCTCCTCTCCTCTCCTCTCCTCTCCCCTCCTGGCCTCCTCTCCTCTCCTCTCCTCTCCCCTCCTCTCCTCTCCTGGCCTCCTCTCCTCCTCTCCTCTCCCCTCCTCTCCTCTCCTGGCCTCCTCTCCTCCTCTCCTCTCCTCTCCTCTCCTCTCCTCTCCTCTCCTCTCCTCTCCTCTCCTCTCCTCTCCTCTCCTCTCCCCTCCTCTCCTCTCCTCCCCCTCTCAGTTCGACATGGACGGGGATGGGAAGGTCAACCAGGAGGAGCTGAAGGAGGCGATTAAAACTCTTCTGGGAGAGAAACTGAAGAAAGGAGAGCTGGAGGAGATCCTCAAAGACATCGACATCAACGGGGACGGAACCATCGACTTTGAAGGTTAGGAGATCGTTATTTAAACACACACAGCAACAGCAGGGGAGGCTGGTGGAAGCAGAAATCAGAGGACAGGCTCATTGTAATGCATGGAACGGTATACCACTCCTCATTTCATTCCATGCACCACAATGAGCCCATCCTCTGATTTCTGACTCCACCAGCCTCCACAGAGTAACATACATACACACATACTGTAGAACAATCACTGGTTCATATTTGAGCAATGCTAGAGGCACATGGAAGAGTTATTCCTGGGTAGTTGCTGGCGCCCTTGTGTAGGACCCCCCACACATGACAGTGTAAGGAGGTCACAACATTACAGAACACCTAAATGTATTGTTTAGAAAATACAGGAAGTGTTTTCCAATCCCAGTTCTCTCGTGCTCAGGAGCTGGTTCTCTCTGGCGTTCTTCTCGGGCGCAGGGTCAGAGTTTCCATGTCAAATTAAAAGATTTCATTGTTTTCTTGTGGCCCTGTGTATATCACATTTATACCTAAAAAATGCTCTATACGTTGCACCTGTTAATACTGTATGTAACAAAGTACTCTCCCTCTATCACTCTATTTCTATCTATTTGAGTAAAGAAATGGACTGATTATTTAAGATATGCTCTATTTGTCTTCTGTGACCATCTCTTCCCCCTCTCTTGTCTTCCTCTAGAGTTCGTCATGATGCTGTCCATTCGATAGCTGGCTGAGAAAACAGTTGAGAAGGTAGCTGATGGTAGCTGCCATCATCAAGACGACTGGTCGCCATCCCTCCCATGAAATCCTATTGACTAAGACTAAGATAACTTTGTGTGTGTGTGTGTGTGTGTTTGTGTGTGTGCATCTTTACATACGTACTACAACAGTATGTGTGTTTGGATTATGTGTGTAGATAACTATTGTGTGTGTAGATAAGACAAGATAACTGTGCCTAACTGTATTCAATGTGTGAATCAGAGTGGAGTAGATATGGGAAAACGTGCTCATTGTAATGTATGGGTTGGAATGAGGAATGATATTTGATATCCGTTTCACACAATTCCGTTCCGTGCATTACAATGAACCCATCCTCCGATTTCTACCTCCACCAGCCTCCGCTAGTGTGTATATTCAGCATCAGTGACGGGGTCGTACTCATATTGTACTTGTATTCTACTTGTATCCTCAGTGAAGAAACTAAAATACTGTCTGGCGCACACATTGGGCAACAGTATGAACGTGGTAGCGTATTTGATTGACATCTCTCTGTAGATACTGATTCTCTGTGGAACAACATGTAAATTAAAATGTATGTTTTGCTATTTTTAATAAAGAAAGAAATCCACGATTTGCAGTCTGAACTCAATTCAATACAACTTTATTGCAACTAAGTTGGGTTGCAACCACATCACTGAGTTACAGACCGGTAGACCTCCTATCTCAAATGCCAATCAAAATGGAATGAACACAACTTGTAAACTTCAACTTAAATAACAACCGACTTTCTTTCGTTATTCCTAACACTTTTTACACTAGTATGCACGTAGCCTAAGGTTAATGTTAACATAATAAAAATAAAACAAGGACCCTTAAACAAAGTGGGGCCCTGTCGTATACTTACAAAAGTGCATTCTTCCCTCCCTCCTCAAAGTAGTCAACACGATTGGATTGATAAAGCAAGCTGTTCATTGGATTGATAAAGCAAGCTGTTCATTGGATTGATAAAGCAAGCTTCTCATTGGATTGATAAAGCAAGCTTCTCATTGGATGGCTTTCACCAATCCTGTCATATCTTCAAAGAAGGGAGGGAGGAAGGATGCTTTTAAAGAGTATTCAAACGGGGCCTAGTAGGTATTCTGAATTCAATCAAACTCGGCCATTGTGCCACACCAACAGCAAGGCAGACTTGCAGTGTCGCCAGGTAAACACTACCAATAAGCATAATAATATCCAACTATGTGTGCACACACCTGGTTCAGCAAAATGTCCAACATGTCATGCAGCTTACTGTAGGTATGGTATCTGCAGAGAGTCTAGTTGTCTGACACAAAACAAATGAAAAATAAATACTTTTTGAAAACCAAAAAAAGCGCTAAGTCACATGGTTGGGATATCCATCCATTTTTACAAGAGGGAATGTTTCACTACTTCTGTAAACCATCACGACGTCAGATTTCCAACGTGCAGAGCCTTCGTAAAGGGCGTTTATCTTTACCTGTTAACCACAGTCTCTGACAACTTAAGTTAAATACTTTTTGTGCGTTTTGTTGTTGTTTGAATGTATACATCACATGTACATTTCCATAGCTTTTTAACCAGAGTTGTTGTTTTAAAGATTCAGCTTCTATAGGAGTCTTCTGTGTTTGTGGCAAAGCTTTTTAAAACGGTCTTCAGCACGGAGGTGATATTCGAGTTTGATCAGAAAACATCATGCGGGAGCGATTGTATGTCACCGTCACCCCACTCAAGCGCAACACGAAAAAATGTCAGGTCACATGTCGCCTTCCTGTCTCCCATAGCAACACCGACAAGCTGCTACGGTGTCTCATGTCTCCTACAGCCACAGAGCGATTGGGCCCTCCTCAGAGCTAGGCCCCGCCTCCTACACCTCTTTGGTCAGTTCGTCCGTGAACTCTGCCATGATGTCATGCACCCAGATGTCCTTCTCCTCCTGCGACGTGTCGACCAGGTACACGGTCAACTTCCTGTCCCAGGGGTTAACTGCTTCCTGTACGGCCTCCAGCTGGGCCACCAGAGGCTTCTTCTCCACATGGTTCCGGAACACGATAGAAGCCTCCTCAGACCACTGCTGCCTGGGCTTCACTCCTATTGGTGGAGAGGGACAGGGAGGCACGCGTCAGTCAGCTACACAACTTCATACCAGAGGCATAGATATAAATGGACTGCACTTATATAGCGCCTTTATCCAAAGCGCTTTACAACGGCCTCTCATTCACACACCAATGGCGGCAAGCTGCCATGCAAGGCGCCGGCCCCGCTCACTGGGAGCAATTTGGGGTTCAGTGTCTTGCCCAAGGACACTTTGACATGTGGCCAGCCGGGGCTCGAACCACCGATCTGCCAACCTTGCGATCATTAGACGGCGGCTCTACCTCCTGAGACACAGCCAGGATATAGGGATTGTAGATCTACCAGAACCATGGATGAAAAGACCTTTAGGTAAAGATGAAACATAGAAATAGAGGCCATAGACAGAACATAGACTGGCTATAGATATAACAGAACCATACTTAATAAAGCTGTGCCCCCAAGAAGAAGAATCCATATTTTCAGTGTAATTGCTATAGTTGCCACAAGAGGGCGCTCCCTTCTCAAAGCTATTTATCAAGTTGAGGATGAACCAACTGAAACGGAACATCAACAAGCCCAAAGAACATGACGGGACAAACTTCAAAGTAGAAGCAGAGGGTGGGAGAGGGTTTTATATTAACATGTGTTACTGTTATTGAGATTAGGGTAAAAAAAGAATCATATATATATTGTTAAATCAGATTGAGGGTATAGAGTATGTCTTTGCAGTAACCATGACGCTCCGCGGTTACCGTGGTTACCTGCGAGCTGGGCGGTGATGCCCTGGAAGGGGAGCTGGCGGAACTCCTTGATGAGGGGGCGGAGCTGAGTGCAGCTGACCAGCTCGTGTTTGCCGTAGTCCAGCTCGTAGACGGAGACCAGGCCGTTGTTCAGGACCCCCTTCACCAGCACACGGTGCCAGCTAGGGGGAGGGGGGACAGGACAGGGACAGAGGTTACAGGTCGATTGTCAAATCGTGATGTTAGAATTATAAGGTTCTATCTCCATTTTTGTCAAAATTGAGTTTTTTACATAATCTGATCCATTAGGTGTTTATTAATGCCTGTGTGGTGTTATTTTTAAAATTTTGACATTTTTGAGTTAGTAATTAATAAAATACAAAGGTTCCATCTCACAGAACATAATGGAATGTAAAAACTTTGAGGTTCAATATCACTGAACTGCCCTAAACAGAGATAGAACCTTAGAATTCTAAGATCACGAAATGCTGTTGTCCATCAAGTACATATTGTACCGACTGTGGCCCAAAGAATCAGGGTTAATGTAACACATACATGCAAACACACCCACACACACACACACCCACACACACACACACACACACCCACACCCACACACACACCCCCCCTCCCACTCACTTGTTCTCCACCTTGGCAGCGTAGATCTGGCTCTTCTCCGCGGCGAGCTGCTTCTCCTCCGTCTGGTTGTAGTACAGGATCATCTCTCCCATCAGGACCACCAGCTTGTACATGTCCCTCCAGGGCTGCAGCACGAAGTGGCCCGGGTGGCAGGCCACCGACACGTAGATGTCCATGTTGTGGCCAGTAGGGGGCAGCTCTAGCAGAGGAGGCATCTGGGGAGGGGAGGAGGAAGAGGAGGAGGAGGAGGAGGTGGAGGAGGACAGAGTGGGGGTCCCTGGTGGCGCGGGCCTGGGTCCAGACCCAGAGTGGACCCTCCGGAGCTTGGTGGTGGTGATGGTGGTGGTGCTACTGCCGTTGGTGGTGCTGGAGGTTCTGGTGGAGGAGGTGTGCGTGGGGGTCGTGGCGGGGGTGGTGCTGGGGGTTCTGGGAGTGGAGCTGAGCGTGGCGGTGGCGGGGGTCTTGGAGGGGGTGTGGCTGGTGAGGAACACGTCCCTCTGGTGCTTGAAGAGGTCGGAGGTCGCCATCTGGCGGTTGAGGCTGCGGGCGGGGTCGTGGAAGTTCTTGTCGGTGAACAGGTAGACGTGAACGCAGCGCTTGTGGTCGTCCTGCTTGGCGATCTGGTTCAGGGAAGGTGGGAGGGAAGGAGAGGAAGGTTGGGGGAGTTAGGGAGGGAGAGAGGGAGGGAGAGAGAGAGAAGCGGTAGAGAGGAGGGATTGGGAGAGAAGGGGGAGAAAAGAGGGATGGAGAGAAATAAAGAGAGGATGGGGGAGTTAGGGAGGGAGAGAGAGAGAGAAGAGCGGTAGAAAGGAGGGATTGGGAGAGAAGGGGGAGAAAAGAGGGATGGAGAGAAATAAAGAGAGGAGGGATGGGGGAACAGAGAGGGTGTGTAGATATCAGGAGGGATGTTGATAATGGAGGACGTTAGTAGTGGTGGTGGGATTGGGTGGCGCAAAGGTAAGACAACTCAAGGCATAGTAGGTAGTTTGATCTGGGGGAAGGAGTCACACCAGATAAACCCAATGTCACTGTGGCTGCCTCACTATCACCAAGCCTCACTATCACCAAGCCTCACTATCACCAAGTGAAAAGTCAGACAAATAAAAACACATCGTTAAGGACGGTCTTGACTCTTTTATTGATTGATTGATTGAATTGATTGAAAACCTTTATTGTCCCCAATGGGGAAATTTTGTTGTCAAACAGCTCAGTTAGGGCAGAAAACATTCAGTACAGAAAACAGAAAAACATTCAATAAAAAACATAAAACAGTGCAGGCTCAATAAGTAAAAAGTTCCAAAAGTTCCATCTCCAGGTCTCCCCCACCCTGCAGGGCCTGGTTGTAGAGTCGGAGTGCAGCTGGAATAAAGGACTGTCCAAATCTTTTTGTACTTTGACGGGGGAGAACAAATCTGTGGCTGAACTTGCTCCTCATCCCTGCCAGCTCGCAGTACATCGGGTGGGAGGGATTGGCCAGCATGGCCGCCAGTTTTTTCCCCATCCTCTGTTCTGCCACCACCTCTAGGCTGTCCAGCCCGGTCCCCACCACAGAGCTGGCCTTCTTCACCAGTTTGTTTAGCTTCGCAGCATCCCTGGCACAGATGTTTCCACCCCAGCAGGCCACGGCGAAGAACAGAACGCTGGCAACCACCGACTGGTAAAACATTTGCAGCAGCTTGTTGCAGACACCGAAAGACCTCAGCCTTCTCAGGAAAAACAGTCTGCTCTGCCCTTTCCTGAGAAGAGCCTCGGTGTTGTCAGTCCAGTCCAGTTTGTTATTAATTTGTACTCCCAGGTACCTGTAGGAGTCCACCCTCTCGACTTCCACCCCCTTGATGGTGATGGGGGCTGGGGTCCTTCTCTTCCTCCTAAAATCCACCACCAACTCCTTTGTTTTGCTGGTGTTAAGCAAAAGGTAGTTGGTGTCGCACCACTGCACGAAGCTCTCCACCAGGGCCCTGTACTCCTCATCCCTGTCGTCTGTGATGTAACCGACGATAGAGGAGTCATCCGAAAACTTCTGCAGGTGGCACTGGTCGGAGCTAAACTGGAAGTCGGAGGTATAGAGGGTGAAGAGAAAGGGTGACAGAACAGTTCCCTGGGGGGCACCGGTGTTGCACACCACCACCTCAGACTGACAGCCCTGCAGTCTCACATACTGACGCCTGTCTGTGAGGTAGTTGTGGATCCAAGCCGTCAGGGAGTCCTCCACACACATCACTGCTAGTTTGTCAGCCAGCAGTGATGGCTTGATAGTGTTAAATGCACTGGAGAAGTCGAAGAACATGGTCCTCACCATGCTCTGTGGCCTCTCCAGGTGTGTGTAGGCCCTGTGCAGCATGTAAATGATGGCGTCCTCCACCCCCATGCTCTCCTGGTATGCAAACTGCCGGGGGTCCAGGAAGTCCTTCACCTGGGGCTTAAGGTGTTGCAGCACTAGCCTCTCCAGGATCTTCATGACCTGTGGTGTCAGGGCGACAGGTCTGTAGTCGTTTGGGGTGCTGGGCCGTCCCTTCTTTGGCACTGGGACGATGCAAGAAGTCTTCCAGAGCTGTGGCACCCTCCTCAGTCTTAGAGATAGACTGAAGAGATGTTGGAATGTGTCCGCCAGCTCTCCAGCACACACCTTCAGAACCCTGGGGTTGATGTTGTCTGGACCTCTGGACTTGTTCACATTCACCCTGGAAAGCTGCCTTCTCACCTGCTCAGATGTTATAAAGCTGTGAGTACCGGTGTCTCCAGGTGTGAAGCATGCTCCCTGGCTCCTGGTGTTGGTAAGGGGAGGCAGTTGCTGTTGGGGTGCTGCTGGGGTGTCAGGGGGAGTGGGGGCTACTGTTGCCAGGGGTGCGGTACATTGGAGAGGGGAGGAGAGGGTCGGGGGCTGTGGGGGGTGACAGGGGGATGGGGGGGGTGACAGGGTCGGGGGCTGGGTCGGGGGCTGGGTCAGGGGCTGGGTCGGGGGCTGTGACAGGGTCGGGGGCTGGGTCGGGGGCTGGGTCGGGGGCTGGGTCGGGGGCTGGGTCGGGGGCTGGGTCGGGGGCTGTGACAGGGTCGGGGGCTGTGACAGGGTCGGGGGCTGGGTCGGGGGCTGTGACAGGGTCGGGGGCTGTGACAGGGTCGGGGGCTGTGGGGGGTGGCAGGGGGATGGTTGGTCAAACCTGTTAAAGAAGCAGTTCAGGTCATCTGCCTGCTCTCGGGTCCCCTCCACCACAGGATGTGGCTGCTTGTGGCCCGTGATCTTCTTGAAGCCCTTCCACACCTCCTTGGAGCTGTGGGCCTCTAGCCCGCCCTCCAATTTCCTCCTGTATTCCTCTTTGGCTGCTCTCAGCTCCTTCTTCACCTCCTTCTGAGTGGCCCTGGCTCCCTCAGTGTCCCCTGCCTTAAACAGCCTCCTCTTCCTTTTCAGAAGGTTCTTGATGTTCCCATTTATCCACGGCTTGTTGTTAGGAAAGCACCGTACCTTTTTAATGGGGACGATGCTCTCCTCGCAGAACTTGATATAGTCTGTGACACAGTCTAGCAGACCATCTATGTCCTCCCCGTGGACTCTCTGGAACATCCCCCAGTCGGTTGTTTCAAAACACGCCCTCAGCTCCTCCTCCACGTCTTCTGACCATTGCTGGACAGTCCTGGTGGTGATAGGCAGCCTTTTTATGATAGGGGTGTATGTTGGTTCCATCCAGACCATATTGTGATCGGATGCCCCTAGTGGCGGGAGGGCAGTGGATGTGTAGGCTCCCTTCACATTGGCATATAGTTTGTCTAATATTTTGTTCTCCCTTGTTTTACATGTGACATACTGGGTAAAATCCGTCAATGTCTTTTCCATATTTACATGGTTGAAGTCCCCATTCACAATGATAAATGCGTTTGGGTGAGTTTAGTTTTATAAACTAAACGAAATCAAATGCAGATGCATCTGCAGAAGCCATTGTTCTCAGCAAGTGGTAGCTAGGACACAGTGCCAGCACTAAGCATTAATACCTTCTTAAAGGGGCAGTGCCGTTTAACAAAATACAGTATACAGTTTTTCTCAATCGCTTACACACCTGTACATCGTACACCGCAGTGTTAATTTTGGCAGGCTTGTTAGTCACTCAGTCTTTGGTGTTTAGATGAAGATGCACACCAGTTCTAGTCACACCAAGTCACCTCCATGTTTCTTAGTTCCAGTCCAGTTCCAGTTGATGAAAACTGAAAACATTCCAGTGCAGTCTCAGTCCACAAAAACGCCAAAACATTTTTGTCGAGTTTTCGTCGCTGACGGCTAGACTCAAATGTTTTGGGCTTTTGGTGGACTGAGACTGTACTGGAATGTTCTGGAGTTCTGCACTGGACACCGTAACATCGTAACCTGAGACACAACGACCCAAACCTGAAACTCCTGTATCGTATCTCAATTACTCACAAATACAAACACACTTCCTGCTTCTCACTCGTTTTGCAGCTCTAAACCACACAGTTAACAAAACACTAAACACAATTCGCTACATTTGGCACAATCTTCCTTGATAAAATGAATCTCTTGTGTTCACATGGAAAACACACGACCATTCAGAATGATCAACTCAAACCACCAATCACATTCCTCATATGGGCAAACACCTGTTGCTTTTCAATTAGCGATCACAGCTTTAGCAATAAAAGGGCTGAAGGTGAGCTCTCCTGTGTTGAAATATATGGGAAGTCTATCAGTATATCATACATTCTGACAGACATGGAACTGTTGTAGCTTTCAGGGTATATACAGGAATCCTGAGGTTAATTTCAATACCTTTCTAAAGCCCAATGCACACAGCGTGCGATTTCTGTTGCACGACATGAATGGAATAGAATTTTCGCCGTGCGATTAAAATCGGGGCCGTGTGCATTGGGATGCGATTTTCTCATAGACTTCCATTCAAACTTCAAAATGGAATGTTGTCGTGCAACAGAAATCGCACGCTGTGTGCATTGGGCTTAAGACTTTTTAAAGACCTTGTCAATATTTTTCCAGACCTCACCGCCACTAGGGGGAGCTGTAACCGTTTACATCAGTGACACCTTTAACTTAACAGTTTTAGTTTGCGATAGACTAGACCACTATCATACAACACAATTTCCGGTTCGTCTTTGTTTTTTAATAAAACTGATAAATTCACGAACTTTTACTAAAGGTTTTTAGGACTCAAACTCTTTGGACAGTCTAATTCAGAAAAATACCTACAAAATTATTTACGTTTTAAGGGTCTTGATTTTCCCAAAAATTATTTATCAACTTTTAATACTTTTCAAAACACCGCGGATACCCTGAGCTTTGTTCTCATGCACATCTGGGGGTGGGGGGTTGTACAGGGGGGTGGGGCGGTGTACAGGGGGGTGGGGCGGTGTACAGGGGGGTGGGGGGTTGTACAGGCCAGGTTACCTTCATGCTGCAGTCAGTAGAGTTGAGCACGGCATCTCTGAGCCACTGAACAGCGTCTGGAGTCCAGGAGCCCACGCTGACAGCCAGGTCAGCCAGACAGCACTTCACCGCCTGTACAGAGAGACTACTGCACGTCAGACTACCAGCACACACACTCTCACACACACACACGCACGCACACACACGCTCGCACGCACGCACACACACACACGCTCGCACGCACGCACGCACGCACGCACGCACACACACACGCACACACACATGCACACACACACACTCCAGTCATCTGCTGACCTGTGGTGGGATGGCGATGAGGTTACGCAGGAAGGGGGGTGGAACTTCCCTCAGCTCAAACACCTCCACCGAGGCCTGGACCCCCAGGTCCACAAACAGGATGTCCAGCACCCGACTGCCGTGCAGGTTGGTGATCTGGTGAGGAAACAGGCAGTGGAGAACAGGAGGATGAGTGTGGGACTGGAGGTCAAAGAGACAGGCTGGTTTATTAGCATCGAGTGCTAACATTTAGCTAATGCAGGTTGGCGAGTATACAGGTAGTAGTAAGGGTCTCACCTCCACACGAGACCATTTGCCTTTGTAGCGCGCCAGACAGCCTTTCCCACAGAAGGGCCTGGAGACCAGGAACTCCGATGTCACCTGGTACACAAACGATGAGGTCATCAGGTTTGAACCAGACAGACACAATGAACCTGAGAAGTAGCTGTCCTGCTACAGAGCAGGATACTGTAGGGCAGGTATCACATTCTGAATGTCAGTGTTAATTCTGCTCACATCAGACATGGTGGCACTATGGCACTTTCTAAGTTATTATGACATTAACATACCACGATTGTTTCACCATTTCTCATGCAAGTGCAATATCAGTGCAATAACATCAAAGACTGCACATTAACCCTATAACCATAACCCTCTTTTTCCTTTAAATCCCAATGTAAAAAATATGAAGTAAGATGAATGAATGAATGAATGGACTTTATTGTCATTGCTACAGTACAGGTACCAAACAACGACATTTAGGAGGGGTGGCTCCCCTGGTGTTAGGAAAGGGGAAAAAAAAAACTTTAAAAAAAAATCACAAGAAGGGAAGGAGCTGGTTTACATAAATAAAGGCTATGTACACTATCCACTGTACTATACTGTACAGATAGACGACTAGGGTTGTCATATTGCACAATAGTATTGTTTCACATTTATTTAAAGTGTCGCAGTTTGCAGGCTTGAAATGTACATGTTTGTGCCTCAGCACTACACCTGATTTTTTCAGTCCAGCAGGACTGATGTTGACCACAATGAATAATCCAACCAGTGGTGTGCCGTCAGGGCCAGCAAGGCCTTCTCTGCTGGCCTAAACATCATCAGAATATACATTTTATTTAATATATTTTTTCCACAAATATGTATTAATGATTCCCCATAGTCTATTCTCTTCATTTCATAGCTTTCCTCTTGGTTGCGCTGCTTCCAGTCTCCAATTGAGATTTGGAGGGCTGGCCTTTATGTTAGAGCTTTTATCCAATCAAAATGTGTTGCTAGGGGGCTCCCAAATCTGCCCGCCTTCACAACAGACGGTGCCGCGAATTCGACCTGTAACTTAACGTTGGAACGAGAAAACCTGTGGCGTTCCTAGTAAACCTACGTAGATGCGAGCAAAATCAACAACGGCGCCTGCTGGAAGGCTCAATCTGATGTCAGCACCCAGCACGTCTTTTGATTGGATACGCACTATTGAGATGCGTAGCAAGGTAATTTGCGTATCTTTATACCGTCTGCAATCAGCTACAATGGCGGAAGGGGGAGAAGAGGCAGATGTGGTGGCAGATCTTAAAACAACGCCATTTTCTAGAAGAACTTTCCAGGAAAAGATAGACATTATCAGAGAACGGCCAACCCCGACTCTTGCGAGCCTTTCTCAGCGGGGAAAAGGGTTTGTCCGGCACTTTCAGATCGCTAACTACGAGCGGTACCCCTGGCTCACAGGCTCCGAAAGGCACTGCAAATTGTACTGCTGGCAATGCCTGCTATTTGCAACAGATCGATCGGGTGTTTGGAGCCACACTGGTTTTGCAAACTTGAGTTGTCTAACCAAGGGAGCAACGAGACACCAAAGCACGGCTGGGCACTTACAAGCAACGGTGCTTTTGAACACCTTTGGGGACACTCGAGTGGATTTACAGCTCAACAGACTGTACAACAGAGTAATTGAAGTATTCCTGAGGAAAGAAAGGAGGATGGATTTTGTTTTCAAATGAAGTTGTTTTGGTGAGTACAAAGCATTTTATTTTTTATTTTATTTGTATATATTTTTGTCATTTTATTTCGTTATTTCATTTTATTTTCGTTTCAATATTAACGAATTAATATATAGGTAATTAAAATTCATTTTATTTTCGTTTCAATATTAACGAATTAATATATAGGTAATTAAAATGACAAATATAGGCTTATAAAATAAATGTTTGATGCGTCTGTTGCAGGTTGCAAGAGATGTGGAGATTACGTGGGTGGCGCACGTGAATCAGCTGTGCAGTAAAAGTACTCAAGGAGACTTGTTGAATTGTTTTGTCACGTTTCTTGACGATAAAAGTGCCTTTTATTTAAAAGTTTTGACAGTATCCAAGCGAAGCGATCTTAAAGATCACACTCTTCATTGTAAATGCGGATTTATTGATTAAAAATGCTTCGGAAATATTAATATAACTCTGTTGTACTTGTCTGATTATGTTAAGGTGATGCAACGCCCGGTTATACTGTGTTTCTGTCTAGTTTCTAGAGCCATGGCGTCATAATGATGGTATTAAGAGGTAGAATAATTCAGGTAGGACTGTGTCGGACATCACTGAAGGCCTAGGTGTGAAATGCACCGCCCGCCACTGAATCCAACCCAGTATGTAGTCTACTGTAATAGAAATCTGACATGATTGGAATATGTAATTGACATAATTTAGTAGATGCTGACTAGAGATTACAGTAATGTCCTGCAGTGCCACTGGATCAGTTCCAGTGTCACGTGAAGAGATTAAGTGGCCTATGTCCTAAACCCAGATTAACTACCTTAATCTCAATCTGGCCATACGGGTGTGTCTGAAGCAGAAGGAGAGACTAACACACACACACATACACACACACACACACACACACACACACACACGCACACACACACCTACTGAGCTGAAATGTCTGTAGGAGTACACTTTCTTCTCCAGATAGCATTTTACCGTATTTATATCATAAGATGGTTGGTGGTTTTGAACTATATACTCTGCAGTAACATGCAGGTACCCATCATACCTCAAATGTGACACGGTCTGGTCAATTGGTCCTCAAGTCGGCCGATTTAATGTTCAGATGAAAAAAATATGTTCTTTCGAAAAATGCGAATACATTTCAGCTTGTTTTGTGAGCCTGCTAACAATGTAAAGTAGTGTTCTAGTTAACTAGGTAACAATGTAAAGTAGTGTTCTAGTTAACTAGGTAGCAGTGGGGATTACTCACCGAAACCATTGTGTTGCAGCATTTTGGCTTGACTAGTTAGTTTGTGTTGTGATTCTCAACAACGTTGAAATGTATTTCAAAATAAAGGTCAGAACATTTTGATTGGTTGCCGACTTGCGGCCTAAATGACCAGACCGTGTCACAGATGGTTTCTCTTGTCTTGACTGTGATGTGCGGTCAGGTAGACAGTCAGGTAGACAGTCAGGTAGACAGTCAGGTAGACAGTCAGGTAGACAGTCAGGTAGACAGTCAGGTAGAGGGTCAGGTAGACAGTCAGGTAGAGGGTCAGGTACCTGGGAGTGGAAGTAGATCTCCGTCTTCTCCAGGGTCTCAGTCAGCTTGGCCAGGCCTCGGGACGGCAGCTGGCAGTAGATGGTCCCGTCTGAACACACGCTGGTCACGGTCACATTCATGTAGGCGCTGTTCACCTGCCAGAGGAGGGGAAGGCTTTATTTAAGCAATATCACACGAGAGGGAGTGTGTTATACTGAATATCAGCACGGCTGTGATTGGGTCGTCGAAGACGATCCCAGCCGTGCTGATATTCAGTATAACAGCACGACCTCGAGTGTGATATTGCTTTTATACAACAGTTCTACAGCGCCATTTATTAGTTAACAGTAATAAGCGACAACATATTATGATTTGTTTGTTTATTTAATCATAAAAATAAACAAAAAATAGTTCCGCAACTGAACGTCAAATGGACTGTTGCCTAGTAACCTGAACACAAACATGTAGTCTAATTAACGGTCATTTAGTAGAACATCTGTGCGGCGGAGTGATGCATATAGTTAAAAGTCCCAGTGCTGTTATACTGTATATCAGCACTCATGGAATGCCTCTTGTCCAATCAAATTACTTGGTCGGAACTAACTGTTGTATAAAACACATAATCTTCTTAAGTTCTCCTACTACTGTACCAGGGGAAGGTTACTACTGCTATCTATGTGATAATGTCATGAACACACATTGCTGACTGTCACATATAGGCACTGTCAACCTGCAGGAAGAACATGTACTGTATGTTGGTAACAACGGTAAAGTTGATGGGCAAAGAAATCCTGATAAACAAATAAATAATTAAACATAGGCAACGCAGTGAAGGACAGGACTGTAGGCTCGTATTTCAAGATCTCACCAAGGATGTCAACCAACCAATCGTCTCTCACCAAGGATGTCAACCAACCAAACAGTGATTAGTGTTAGTTACTTGTATTGATCTTTAGTGTTGATTAATAATAATATTTTTCAAAAAATGCCGGTCGAGAGAGGACGCTGGCGTTGCTTGTTCGCCGCTTCTACGCCCGAAATCTAGATACACTTGCAGTATGCAGAGTAGATTAGATTCTACAATTAGACCCCTATATTTTATTTTATTTATTTTTTTGTTTCTTTTTATTTTACTACTCAATACAAAACAGTTTGTAAAGCGTCTTTGAGTGTCTAGAAAAGCGCTTTATAAGTCTAATGTATTATTATTATTATTATTATTATTATTATTATTGTTATTATTATTATTATTATTATTATTATTATTATTATAATTACAATCGAACATGAGATGAACACTTAACATGAACAGTTAACAGTAACATACCGTAGTCCTGTCCCCACCCACTAGAACATTAGATAATACAGGATGTGTTAGTGTGTAAGTCATGTGACATGTGAGGGTAACCATGCCAACCTGTAGGGGGCTGGACAAGGTCTTATCCTGCAGGGCTTTGATGCAGGCAGCGTTGATGTTGACATCATCATCCTGCGACGTGTCGTACAGGACCACCAGAGGGGTCTGTTCTCTCTCCAGGATCTCAGCCAACAGGATCTTCCCGCTGGCCATCGACTCAAACTTCTTCAGAACAGCAGCCTCCTGGCAGAACGTCTCAAGGCCTTCAGAAACAATCACACACACACACACACACACGCACACACACGGACACACACATGGACACACGCACACACACACACACACACACACACACACGCACACACGTACACACACACACACACACACACACACACACACACACACACACACGTACACACACGCACACACGTACACACACACACACACACTCAAACACATTACATTAGGAACACTGAATCTCATTGGCACTAGTCTATCCCTAACACACTGCAGACGCTGCCAAGCCAGCAGTCCCTGTGTGACTATGTGGGTCTTTAGTGAGACTCACTGCGGGGGGTTCAGTCACACACTCACCAGCCAGTTTACACTTGGTGGCCTGGAAAGGCAGCTTGAAGAACTTCTCCTGCAGCTCAAACACTTTGTCTCTGCTGATGACTTCTGAAAAGCCATGATCCACATAGTACACCTACAGTTAACAACCAACACACACACACACACACACACGCGCACACACACACGTGCACACACACACACACACACACACACACACACACAGACACACACACAAATAAGTGGAAGGATAGTAAATCAAGAAAATCATTTAATAGAATGACAACAGTCATGACCTAGTTCTGCCTGGTCCTGCAGTGCCGTTCATGCCATTACAGTTGTTCTCTATCGCTTCCACACGTCTTATGAAAGCATGGCTCATTTTCTCTTAACTCTAAAACACAAATCCCAAAACACACACATTACATTACATTTTTGGCATTTTGGGCATTTAGCAGATGCCTTATTCCAAAGTGACTTTGGACCAGTCGTAGCAGGAAGAGTAATCTAGCTCAGGCCGCGAGTTTAGTGAAGAGACGTGACCGGGCAGCGTGACTGCTGTGTTGTCGAAGACGTGGTGGGGTCAGTCGGCCAGCAGAGGTGGAGGAGCGGAGGGAACGGGCTGGAGTTTGGGGGGTGACCATTGCTTGTAGGTAGGTAGGGGCTGTCCCTTTTACTGCCCGGTATAGGCAAGCACCAGGGTCTTGAATCTGATGCGAGCTGCTATCGGGAGCCAGTGCACACACAAAACCCTAAACTCATAACTTAAGACAGCCGTAAGACATAAAATGATTTTGAATAAAGTATTTGCTTTTGAAAGAGATTTGTGGAGTTTAGGGTTTTGTGTGTGAGTTTTTGGATTTGTGTTTAGAGTTTAGAGAAAATGAGCCATGCTTTCAGAACACGTGTTAAAGCGAAAGCGAAGCGAAGCGAAAACTGGACCACAAAACTGGACCACAATGGAAATCAATGGTTATTGATCAGCTCATACAGAAACCATTAACATGGCACTTAGGGCTGCTTTCCCAAACACAGACTGCAGTTTCCCCCGGGGGGACATTGAGAGATTGTTGTGTGTTGACCACGTATGAAATAAAAGAAAGTCCGTCAACGGGGATGAGAAATGCATTTGTTTCTTTCTTAACATTTGTATTAAGTCCAGGACTAGGATTAATCTGTGTCAGGTAAACTGACTTCCAAAGATCCATAAAGTGACAAAACTAACTCAAAACAAACTCAAAACAATACTAAAGCTAAATATGAAACATACAATTATACCAAAAGGAACACACGTGAATAGACCTAGTCTCCCACGCGCACACTTACAGAGTCTGCCTGCAAAAGTACATGTGACCTTACCTTGACCTTGTCGGCCATGACCTCACAGACTTGCGCTCGGAGGATCTCCTCCTCCTCCTCCGCCCTGACGGCGGCCAGCTGGCCCGAGGCGGGGGAGGGGAGGGGCTTCCTGCTGCTGTCCTGCCCGTAGAACTCCCTCATCTCATCCTCCAGAGCCTCCTGGGCCTGGGAGTAGCCCTCCCCGATGTACCTGGCAGGAGGGACCACACGTAAGGATGGTAAATGGACTGCACTTATCTAGCGCCTTTATCCAAAGCGCTTTACAACGGCCTCTCATTCACCCATTCACACACACATTCACACACCAATGGCGGCAAGTTACCATGCAAGGCGCCGGCCCGCTCACTGGGAGCAATTTGGGTTTCAGTGTCTTGCCCAAGGACACTTCGACATGTGGCCAGCCGGGGCTCGAACCGCCGATCTGCCAACCTTGCGATCATTAGACGGCGGCTCTACCTCCTGCGCCACAACCGCCCCACAATAATAATTAATTAATTAATTAATAAGGACATACACACACACACACACATTCTATGGTTCGACGGACTCATTTCACTGTAAAGCATACCACTGTTTACTGTACATGAGAACACCTCAGAGATCCACCGTCCCTGGGGTGGGAACAGTGGCGGTGTTCCTACCTGAGTAAGACAGTGTTGGTGTTGGTGGCCTCCACCACCAGGACCGAGGGGTACTCCTCCCGGGGGATGAGGAGAGGAGGTACGGCCTGGGTACTGAGCCTCCTGCCCGCCTCCCTCCTGGCCCTCAGCTCCTCCTCTCCCACCGTGTCCGTCCGGTTACAGTTCTCGTCCTCCTTGTCTCCTCCCACCCCGACGCCGCACCTCTTGTACAGGATGGCTCTCTTGGGGTTGTCGGGCATGGGGTAGTCCACGGTGCAGAAGTCGGAGAGCAGCGAGAGGTTGTCCAGGACGTACTCCGGCAGCCGGGTCTTGTAGGTGTCCTGGAAGAGCTTGGGCAGCGCGTGGGCCCACAGGCCGTTACTGTACTTCACCAGAAGCTCCCCCAGCTTCTGCTTGAGGTCGGGGGAGAGGGTGGTGGGGGAGGCCGGCGGGCTGGGGGAGGAGGACGGGGGGGTGAGGGGCAGGGGACTAGGGGGGGTGGTGGGGGGCCTCTGTGGGGGTGGCAACTGCCTGTCAGTGGGTGTGGTGGGGATGGTGATTCTGCCAGGGAACGGGGAGGGGGTCTGCGTCTCCTTGGCTGGGTAGAGGAGCAACTCCATGGGGTTGCTGCTACAGGGTTTCTCTACCTGCAACAAAAGCAGGGGTCATATATAGTCCTTACATTGAGAGATCAAATCAAGAACATGCAGTAAGGTTAAAACTAGCATCATCAACTGTAAAATAAATCATATGGTGCAAAGCTATACTGGGTAAGACTGGTATACTGGGTTACTACAGAACCAACCAGGAGAGGGATGGACAATACAAAATACGTTTGAATTTATTCTTGCTCTATTTAGAAAATAATATATATATATAATCATCTACGAAATAATATACTGTATATATTATCATCTATTTAGAAATAATATAATAATAGTCTTACAAAAAATGTATTCAACATTATGTCCAGTATTTAGTATTTACTGTAGGTAGAATCCTAACTTGAGATCCAAGCGCGTAACTCTGATGACTTGATGATTTGTTTTACGTGTGCCGCGGATCTCAAGTTCTGATTGCAGTGCTGTATACATACAGTCAGTTGTGAATGGTAACGTACAGTGCATATGTGTGTCCAGTTCTCCAGGTCTTTGAGCGCCTCGCTGGGCAGGTCCTGTTTGTAGAGCTCTCTGTACAGCTGAGGCAGCTTGGATACCCAGAAGCCATTGCTGTACTTGTTGAGGACCTCTTTGATGCGGCCCTGGACCTGCTGGGGGTTGTAGGCACTGGGGTAGTGATGCATCTTGGGCTTCCCTGTCCCCGAGCCTGGGCTCTCATTCAGATTCAACGGAGCTAGAGGAGGAAGTAACACATGGATGAATTAATGGATGAATGAATAGATTCATTAATGAATCAATGTATTTTCCGGACTATAAGTCGCACCGGAGTATAAGTTATTATTTTATTTAGAAATGTATTTCACAAAATCCAAGACCAAGAACAGACATTTAATCTGGAAAAGCAAGTTATTCAACTACACAATACCACACAGAACAACAGTCTGAATAGGCTAAATTAACATAACAAACCAGCTAGTCTAACAAGCAAGTTACCAGTAAACAAGTTCACCAAGCTACCGTTAATGTTTCAGTTAATTCTTCAGTGGTATAGGAGCAGCATATAGTTGTGACAAGCCCAGAGCGCCCTCTGGCGGCTGTAGACGGCAATGTAAAACTATGAAAAAAAACGCGGGTAGATGGATGGATGAACGAATGAACGTACGAATGAATATGAACACATGTTTGATACCATTCCTCATTCCATTCTAAGCATCACAATGAACCTGTCCTCCTGATTTCTACCTCCACACGCTTCCCCTGGTTGAATGTCTGTTCTGATTGGTTGCTTCTACAGTCTGGTAGAGAATGCTTACTTACTATTGGTCTGCTGGGGGTTCCTGGAGAGGTGGGCGTGCACCTCCTTCTGGAATCGTGACGGCAGGGTCATCCTCTTGTCTGGCCTGCACACAGAAACCGGACAGAACTAAAAAACCTGGGGCGCTTAGGTGGCGTAGCGGGTTAAGCGTTGACCACGTAACCGCAGGGTCCCTGGTTCGATTCCGGCAGGGGACATGTCCTGCATGTCATCCCTCCTCTCTCTCTCACCCATCCTTCCTGTCTAAATCTCTACTGTATCTGTCAATAAAATAAAAAATATGAGTGGGACTGCCCCACTTAGGGGCACATGAAACAATAAAAAAAACTGGCCTTGAATGCACTCCTTATACCCGATACCACCAATATAATATAACATAATATAATAAAATAGGACAGAATAGAATTGATTTTTAAAAAGCTTGTGATAAACGTTATCCCTGACAACTCGTGACATTAGAATTATAAGGTTCTATCTCCATTTTTGTCAAAATTGAGTTTGTGTGGTGTTATGTGTGGTGTTATTTTAAAAATGTCGACATTTTTGAGTTAGTAATTTATAAAAAAAAACAAAGGTTTAATCTCACAAAACATAATGGAATGTAAAAACGTTGACGCTCAATATCTCTGAACTGCCCTAAACGGAGATAGAACCTTATAATTCTAAACGGAGATAGAACCTTATCATTCTAAACGGAGATAGAACCTTATCATTCTAAACGGAGATAGAACCTTATCATTCTAAACGGAGATAGAACCTTATCATTCTAAACGGAGATAGAACCTTATCATTCTAAACGGAGATAGAACCGTATCATTCTAAACGGAGATAGAACCTTATCATTCTAAACGGAGATAGAACCTTATCATTCTAAACGGAGATAGAACCGTATCATTCTAAACGGAGATAGAACCTTATCATTCTAAGCTCTCGACCTGGATAACATTTCTCCCCTGCTCCCATTCCTCTGTCATACGTCTGGGTGAATCATCAGTGGTGCCTCAGCCCAGTGGACAGACAGACTCAGACCCTGGACACACTTCCTCAACAACAGTCTGATGCTCAGGGACTCTTCACTGACTGACTGCTCCCTATTTACCCACAATGCTCATCAGGCCCCCTACACAGCACAGAAAGGCTCTTATTAAGGTCCATAATGACATTCTTGTAAACACAGACTCTGGAAAAATCTCAGTTTTGGTACTACTAGACCTTAGTGCTGACTTTGACACTATAGACCACGGCATTCTAATAGATAGACTAAAAACCTGGTAGGACTTTCAAGCACTGCCTTAAACTGGTTTAGATCCTACCTACAGGACAGAAGCTATTATGACTCCATTGGCAACTTTGTGTCCAACCACATTAAAATTACAAGTGGGGTTCCCCAAGGATCAATCCTTGGCCCCCTCCTATTCAATCTCTACATGCTTCCATTGGGACACATCATAAAAAAGAACAAAATTGCCTACCACAACTTTGCGGATGACACTCAAATCTACGTAGCCCTCTCACCGAACGACTATAGTCCCATCGACAATCTCTGTAATTGCATTGAACAAATAAATGCCTGGATGACACAAAAAGGACAAAACAGAGATAAGATAGAAAGTCTGTGCAAAACTTGATTCTCTCTCTCTTCAAACTAAAAAACAGGTCAGAAAACGATCTAAACTTCAACAGCCACATTAACTCGGTAACTAAATCAGCCTACTATCGCCTACTTACAAGAATGAGAGGTTTCATGTCCAAAGAAGACCTTGAAAAACTCATCCATGCATTTGTTTCGAGGTGACTTGATTATTGTAATGGTCTACTAACAGGCCTATCTAAAGGAGCTGTTCGTAAGCTGCAGCTCATCCAAAACGCCGCTGCTATGGTCCTAACAAAAACGAAGAAGTTTGAACACATTACACCAATCGTGAGATCCCTACACTGGCTACCAGTCTCTCAGAGAATTTAATTCAAAGTATTCCTAATTGCATAGAAATAACAAAATGGTCTTGGACCAAAATACATCAGATCTCCTCCCACCCTATATTCCTGCAAGGCCCCTAAGGTCTTGTCCATGTCTAGGTCTAGGTCCTTGCCTTGTGTTATATTTATCAATATTTCTATTCATTATATATCCTGCCTTGCCTTGCCTAAACCTATGAAGCAAAGCTCTAAAATCGTAACACTTGTAGACTTGATAGTGCTGTTAGTTGATAGGATTTTGATTGGAGTCTACAATACAGTAAATCACACTTTGAAAGATGGCCGTAACTTATTTTTTAGTATCCTCAATAGTGTTGATAGCAGTGGAGGCTGGTAGAAATCAGAGGACGGGCTCATTGTAATGCATGGAATGGAATATCAACGAGGAATGGCATCAAACACGAGTGAATTCCATGCATTAAAATGATCCTGTCGTTACAATGATTTCAGATCTCCACCTCCACCGGCCTCCACTACAGTGAACCAACATTACACAGCACCCTCGGTGTCACAGTGTGAATTGACAATGACCAAACAATCACCACCACGACCACCACCATCCAGAACCCACAGAACCCTCCCGATCCTTCCTCCAGTGCGGTCAGATAAAGTGAGGTGGTGGTGGTGTGGTGTGGGTGTGTGTGTGTGTGTGTGTGGGGGATGCTTCCCACCCCCATGCGTGCGTGCGTTTGATCGGGGGCGTCCGATGAAAGCTGCACAGCTAGTCTGTCCTAAACAGAGATATGCTGATTCACTGCGGCCTGGTTTAGAATCCCTAATCTTCAGTAGAATAGAGGAGGGATTAGCGGGCCTTGCCCCATGGTGTTGAGCTATGCCACGGCGGGCTCCCCGCGCCCCATTGTGCAGCACGGGAGAGAGAGAGAGTGAGAGGAGTGCCACTGATACACAAAACACTGAGCGAGGGGTGAGGTCACTTGTTTTCAAAGAGAAGGGCCTTGTGGCCTGAAAAGAGGCGCTTGGCTGGGGAGAGAGGTGGTTGGGGGGGAGAGAAAGAGCAAGGGAGAGGGGGGGGGGGAGGGAGAGAGGGGGGGGAGGGAGAGAGGGGGGGAGGGAGAGAGAGAGAGAGAGAGAGAGAGAGAGAGAGAGAGAGAGAGAGAGAGAGAGAGAGAGAGAGAGAGAGAGAGAGAGAGAGGACACAGCTGCCCCATGCCGCCCTATGCAAGTGCTGAATAAGCAGGCAGGAAGGGAGATAGGGATGCAGGGAGGCAGGCAGGCAGGGAGGGAGGGGGGGGGGGAGGAGGAGGAAGCCCCCAACCCGTGGATTCCACTGCCTTTTTTCATTCATAAGTCTGATCTTCTGATGCAAGTCAGGCTGCAAGGACAGGGGGAGAAAGAAAGAATGAGAGAGAGGAAAGAGAGGAAAGAGAGGAAAGAGACAAATAAAAAGAATCCTTGTCCTCTCTTCCCCTTCAACTTTTCTGGCTGTTTGGATTGTTCCAGAACTCAAGGAGGACCGATGTGTTTGAACCCGACTATCCTGCAGCAGTGCGACCAACTCAACGTGCTGTTTCCTAAACACAGCAGAGCTCCGACACATTTCCATACAGATAAACAACAATAGCCAGAGGCACAAGACACCAGGGGGTCTCATACCAGAGGCAACTCCATTACATTTTTCCAATCTGATCTCTCTGTTCTCTCACACAGCCCAGCAGACCATAAGGCTCTCTCTCTCTGTCACACTGTACTGTAGGCCCCCAATAGGGGGTACAAAACCTTAATTTATTCATCTTCTTCTCATTACATGTTTTTCTCCAAAGGAACGTCTTGAGTGGTATCCGGCCCCCTGTGGAGCTGTTTAATGATATCTGTCAGGGTAACGGATGCTTGGTAGGGGGCAGCAGACTCTAGAGACTGGGCTTAAAGCCGGCTGAGGTGGAATGGCTGAATAAACATTATGGGCATGTCACTGGTGTCGGTGGACAGAATGTTTCGTGGGCGTTAGACAATCTAGAACACTAATGAATCACTTCATTCCAAACGCTGGACCAATCCTCCAACAGTGGCAAAAGATCCAGATCCAACAACATTGGATTGGTTGTTCAGAATTGGAAGGATTACAATGTCGGTTTGGCTTCTGAGGTAGTCTCATCTGAGGTGAAAATATGTTCTTCCATATTTAGATAGTCTGTATGATAAAAGATATGCATATTCTACAAAGTTGGAATTTCAGTGGATCGAGGTTCATTATCTGAAATTCAATAGATTAATTAAAAAATAGCCGTGTCCTTTGAGATGATCTTAACACATTTATTTGACTGGGACAAATGTCCCTTGTGTTCTACAAAGTTGGAATTTCAGTGGAGTGAGGTCATTAGCGGAAATTCAATAGATTAATTAAAAATAGCCTTGTCCTTTGTGATGATTTCGACACGTGTATTTAACAGAGTTCTACGCTGAGAGTTCTACGCTGAGAGTTCTATCCTGAGAGTTCTATCCTGAGAGTTCTATACTGAGAGTTCTATACTGAGAGTTCTATACTGAGAGTTCTATACTGAGAGTTCTATACTGAGAGTTCTATACTGAGAGTTCTATACTGAGAGTTCTATACTGAGAGTTCTATACTGAGAGTTCTATCCTGAGAGTTCTATACTGAGAGTTCTATACTGAGAGTTCTATACTGAGAGTTCTATACTGAGAGTTCTATACTGAGAGTTCTATACTGAGAGTTCTATACTGAGAGTTCTATACTGAGAGTTCTATACTGAGAGTTCTATACTGAGAGTTCTATACTGAGAGTTCTATACTGAGAGTTCTATACTGAGAGTTCTATACTGAGAGTTCTGTACTGAGAGTTCTATACTGAGAGTTCTATCCTGAGAGTTCTATACTGAGAGTTCTGTACTGAGAGTTCTATACTGAGAGTTCTATCCTGAGAGTTCTATGCTGAGAGTTCTATACTGAGAGTTCTATACTGAGAGTTCTATACTGAGAGTTCTATCCTGAGAGTTCTATCCTGAGAGTTCTATACTGAGAGTTCTATCCTGAGAGTTCTATACTGAGAGTTCTATACTGAGAGTTCTATCCTGAGAGTTCTATACTGAGAGTTCTATGCTGAGAGTTCTATCCTGAGGACTTGTAATCCAATGTAAAGGAATGCACCTTTTGGAGTAAAACTGGGGAACATGCAATTTAGTTCTATCAAATTACACATTAGACATCTGAGCTTGTTCTTTGAATCGTTTCAAACTCCACTCCCTACACAAATCCACAATGCCACGGCGAAATCAAATGTCCCTGTAGTTGAGATGTCCCAGCCCTGCTCCATGGCGGGGATGGAGACCTCCACTCACCTCTCTGATGGGGTCGTGGGCTTCCTGGTGGGCGTGTTCTGGTTGGAGGGCTTGTTCTGATTGGTGCTGGTGGTCTTCCCCTCCGGCTGGGTATCCCTCATGCTGGCCTGTTTGAAGTCTCCATGGCCCCCCGACCGGCTGCCGCCTCGCCCCCCCCCGCGCCCCCGGTGGTCTGGCTGTCTCAGAGATGTCCTGGGCTTTGCTGTGGAAGAGAGAGGGATCAGGTATACTGTGCTGTAAAACACACACAGACACACACACAGACACACACAGACACACAGACACACACAGACACACACAGACACACACAGACACACACACACACACAGACACACACACACACACACACACATTGACATTTGATGACAATTTGACTGCTAATTAGAAACAAATTCAAGTGTTGTTTTTCTCTGTTTATCTCTGGTCTCTCTCTCTCACACACACACACACACACACACACAAACACACGCACACACAACCAGGTGCTGTGGTACTGCCGCCTGCTACGGGTCAACTCAAACTAAAAGGTCCAAAAAGGGCCAAGACAATGTCAAGTTTTACTATGTGTAGAGATCCATCATCATCATCTTTGCGGTACAACTGAGAGATGACATCATACAGAATAGAACCATCAAGTCCTGTTGTTCTGAAATGACATTCATATTCTGACCAACCAGAGCCCTCTGTCTAATAGAAGGCTGCTGTCATCAAACATCACTTTTCTGTTCTGCACAAACACGACATAACAACTCTGATTGGACAATCAGCACATATCACATATTCTAGCCCCTCTGACATCAATGCAATGACATCACACCCATCCTCCAGCTGGCATGATGCCATACCTCCCAGTCCAGTCCTCATATTTACATACCCAGCTGCCACGCCTTCACACAACACAACAGCCCAGCTCTGACAGTGTCAACACATCCTACCTCTCCTAACACATCCTACCTCTCTCATCCTGATCCTGCCTCCCCACTGCTCCTCCTCCTATCCTCCCCCTGCCTCCCCTCTGCCTCCCTATGACTCCCCCCTACGCCTCCTCCTCCCTCCCCCTGCTCCTCCTCTCTGACTCCCCCCTGCCTCCCCTCTGCCTCCTCTCTGCCTCCCCCCTGCTCCTCCCCACTGCCTCCTCCTGCCTCCTCCTGCCTCCCCCCTGCTCCTCCCCCCTGCCTCCCCTCTGCCTCCCCCCTGCTCCTCCCCTCTGCCTCCTCCTGCCTCTCCCCCTGCCTCCTGGCTACCTCCCCACAGCTCCTTCTCTCAGCCCCCCCCCCCCCCCCATGCTCCTCCCCTCTGCACAACCCTGCTGCTTTCAGCCTCTGTGGAAGAACCCCAGCAGCAGCAGAGCACGGCAGCGTCGGTATTCTCCTCCCCTCGCAGCGATCGGACAGCGGCCAGCTCCACACAGAGAGAGAGAGAGAGCAGCTTTGTGTCTGGGTCGTTACCGCGTGATGTCGTGGTGGTTCGGTCTCAGACAGACAGAGAGACCCTGAGACCCTCGTCCTCCGGCGGCGGTAGGGCGTCTGCTGTACGGCTCTTAGGAGAACCGAGGCTACGGCAGCAGCGAGGCAGACACAGACAGAACAACAGCGTCACAGAACCC
>NC_137682.1:1153485-1173485 GCF_963989245.1 Nansenia antarctica | reverse complement strand
ACAAGTGGTGACGTAATGTGTCCCATCCACCGGAACGCTCCATGTCACCGGGACGTCCTGTGTCAACGGGACAAGGCTAATCGCGGGATAAAGTTGCATGCTTTACGTACACACTGTGAAGTACGAAAATAATCAGATCGATCAATTATAAGTTCCGATCAGTAGATCGATCGGCATAGATGATGCATTCGCAAGTGTCGCCATCAACTCCTGGCCGGTGCATCAAGCGACATTGCACCGATCAGGAGTTCCGTCCTCCTGTCACTCGGGATAAGAGCTCGCTGTGGTTATCCAAAGAATGAACGAACAGGACACCATCCAAACTATAACCAACCCATCTTACTATTAAAACAATCATTTAATGTAATCAAATGAATTGTAGCCTATAATAATAATGTATGTTTATAAAGTCTTACCTTGCTGGGAATAGAGGGGACGGTGACCCGCGGTTAACTAATGCAGGACCTGTCTCTGTCTCTGTCACACTCCCTGGCTCAGGACCTGTCTCTGTCACACTATCGCTCACCCAGCGCTGGGCACAGAGTCTCTCCGCCGGGCCGGTAGTGACAGTATTCAGACAGTATTCAGATGTGATTGGCCAGTTTGGTCCCCCTGCTAATTACGCGTGAAAAGCGCAGGCGCGTCACAACAAATAGAGGCGCAGCGTCGCTCCTACCGCACACGCACACACACACACACACACACACACACACACACACACACACACACACACACACACACACACACACACACACACACACACACACACACACACACACACACACACACACACAAAGCTCTCCGGTCTACAGGGATTTATTACAGGTGACACGTTTACTCCAGCCAGGCACATTGGTGACAGTGATGTACAATATTGATTAATGATAAACACTGCAATATAGGCGACAGGTGCAATTCACAGACAATATTTGTCTTCATACAAGATAAAAATGTTTGTGTCATTTTGATCAAATCATAGAGGTCAGTTAGACAATTTAAAAACAGGACCTAAAACTGCATCAGCCTGTTAATGATGTACAGTATATGTCTCTGGACGAGAAGAAACACAACGACAAACAGGTCGACACTAATACAGATATACCTAAAAAGTGCCACATGTATAATGAGTTATTCCTCCAGTCAAAGAGTAGGCCCTCATACTGTAGCTGTCATAGGAATCATTAACCTCCTATCTGAGACACTCTGATAGTGGTCTGAATGAGACACTCTGATAGTGGTCTGAGTGAGACATTCTGATAGTGGTCTAAGTGAGACACTCTGATAGTGGTCTGAATGAGACATTCTGATAGTGGTCTGAGTGAGACATTCTGATAGTGGTCTGAATGAGACATTCTGATAGTGGTCTGAGTGAGACATTCTGATAGTGGTCTAAGTGAGACGTTCTGATAGTGGTCTAAGTGAGACATTCTGATAGTGGTCTGAGTGAGACATTCTGATAGTGGTCTGAGTGAGACATTCTGATAGTGGTCTAAGTGAGACATTCTGATAGTGGTCTGAGTGAGACATTCTGATAGTGGTCTAAGTGAGACATTCTGATAGTGGTCTGAGTGAGACATTCTGATAGTGGTCTGAATGAGACATTCTGATAGTGGTCTGAGTGAGACACTCTGATAGTGGTCTAAATGAGACATTCTGATAGTGGTCTAAGTGAGACACTCTGATAGTGGTCTGAATGAGACATTCTGATAGTGGTCTAAGTGAGACACTCTGATAGTGGTCTAAGTGAGACATTCTGATAGTGGTCTAAGTGAGACACTCTGATAGTGGTCTAAGTGAGACATTCTGATAGTGGTCTGAGTTAAGACATTCTGATAGTGGTCTAAGTGAGACACTCTGATAGTGGTCTAAGTGAGACACTCTGATAGTGGTCTAAGTGAGACACTCTGATAGTGGTCTAAGTGAGACACTCTGATAGTGGTCTAAGTGAGACATTCTGATAGTGGTCTGAGTTAAGACATTCTGATAGTGGTCTAAGTGAGACATTCTGATAGTGGTCTAAGTGAGACACTCTGATAGTGGTCTGAGTGAGACATTCTGATAGTGGTCTGAGTTAAGACATTCTGATAGTGGTCTAAGTGAGACATTCTGATAGTGGTCTAAGTGAGACACTCTGATAGTGGTCTAAGTGAGACATTCTGATAGTGGTCTAAGTGAGACGTTCTGATAGTGGTCTAAGTGAGACACTCTGATAGTGGTCTAAGTGAGACACTCTGATAGTGGTCTAAGTGAGACACTCTGATAGTGGTCTAAGTGAGACACTCTGATAGTGGTCTAAGTGAGACACTCTGATAGTGGTCTAAGTGAGACACTCTGATAGTGGTCTAAGTGAGACACTCTGATAGTGGTCTAAGTGAGACACTCTGATAGTGGTCTAAGTGAGACACTCTGATAGTGGTCTGAGTGAGACGTTCTGATAGTGGTCTAAGTGAGACACTCTGATAGTGGTCTAAGTGAGACATTCTGATAGTGGTCTAAGTGAGACGTTCTGATAGTGGTCTAAGTGAGACACTCTGATAGTGGTCTAAGTGAGACACTCTGATAGTGGTCTAAGTGAGACATTCTGATAGTGGTCTAAGTGAGACACTCTGATAGTGGTCTGAGTGAGACGTTCTGATAGTGGTCTAAGTGAGACGTTCTGATAGTGGTCTAAGTGAGACATTCTGATAGTGGTCTGAGTGAGACATTCTGATAGTGGTCTAAGTGAGACGTTCTGATAGTGGTCTAAGTGAGACATTCTGATAGTGGTCTAAGTGAGACACTCTGATAGTGGTCTAAGTGAGACACTCTGATAGTGGTCTAAGTGAGACATTCTGATAGTGGTCTAAGTGAGACATTCTGATAGTGGTCTAAGTGAGACACTCTGATAGTGGTCTAAGACATTCTGATAGTGGTCTAAGTGAGACACTCTGATAGTGGTCTAAGTGAGACACTCTGATAGTGGTCTGAGTGAGACACTCTGATAGTGGTCTGAGTGAGACATTCTGATAGTGGTCTAAGTGAGACATTCTGATAGTGGTCTAAGTGAGACGTTCTGATAGTGGTCTAAGTGAGACATTCTGATAGTGGTCTAAGTGAGACACTCTGATAGTGGTCTGAGTGAGACGTTCTGATAGTGGTCTAAGTGAGACATTCTGATAGTGGTCTAAGTGAGACACTCTGATAGTGGTCTGAGTGAGACATTCTGATAGTGGTCTGAGTGAGACATTCTGATAGTGGTCTAAGTGAGACATTCTGATAGTGGTCTAAGTGAGACGTTCTGATAGTGGTCTAAGTGAGACATTCTGATAGTGGTCTAAGTGAGACACTCTGATAGTGGTCTGAGTGAGACGTTCTGATAGTGGTCTGAGTGAGACGTTCTGATAGTGGTCTAAGTGAGTGCATTCTCTTTCAACAATCATATAAGCTACTGCGTCTGTCTCACCGTACAGTACTGTTGTTTTGCTGGGAATATACATGTCAATGGGTTTCTATATCATAACAGGTCTTATTACAGAAGGGAAAAAAGTGGTATGGTAATCATATGGTAATAATATTGTATTTTTATGTATCAACCAAGTAATTAACCTTTATTATTATTGTCTTCTAAATTACTTACATGGGTGTTACCAAGATAACTTAACTATTGCATTGAGATGAATGGTGTACTATATCTTCAATCAGTGGAATGCTTGAGAAGAGGGAATGCGCATGTTTTCTTTTTTCCCTCTCACATTTCTCACATGCCTTCCTGCCCTCCTGATTATGGCCTCTGCAGAACCAGATGGGTGGATAATTGCTGTACTGAAAGGCATGTTAGTCAATGTTCTGTCATAGGATTCTGGGCTGGGATGATGGGATCCTTGCAGCAACAAAAACAATAACACTCCAATTGTCTCATGGTTCTTCAAATTGTTGTTATATGGAATGGAATGGACTTTATTTGTCATTGCTACAGTACAGGTACCAAACAACGAAATTTAGGAGGGGTGGCTCCCCTGGTGTTAGGAAAGGGAACATTTATTTTTTATTTTTTTTATTTTTTAGAAAAAGCATAAAATCACAAGAAGGTAAGGAGCTGGTTTACATAAATAAAGGCTATGTACACAATCCACTGTACTATACTGCACAGATAGTCAACTAGGGTTGTCATATTGCACAAAAGTATTTTTTCACGTTATTTTAAAGTGTCACAGTTTGCAGGCTTGAAATGTACATGTTTGTGCCTCAGCACTAGCTGCCATACAATCCGTCCGGACTGTCCTGGGCCCAGAACTTAGGCCTTTGCTGTGTTCAGGGCCTTGACGGCCCTGTGGTAGAAGCAGTTCTTCAGTCTGTTTGTCTTAGCGGCCGGGGTCCTGTACCTCCTATTCGAGGGCTGTATATATGTTACGGTATATGTGGGAAAACTAGGGTTAGGGTTAGGTGCTACGTCGACTTGGTACATGCTGGCATGTCTAACCCTAACCTTAACCCTAACCCTACCCCTAATCCTAACCCTAACCCTAACCGTAGCACCCTAGCACCTAACCCTAACCCTAGTTTTCCCACATGTACCGTCTTACCACATGTACCGTAACATATATATATCATTTTTAAATATATCTTAATTATAAACACACACACACACACACACACATACACACACAAAACCACCAGCTAGTCTGATAGCATACATTAATAAAAATGTTATTGTCCTCACATTGGTGAAACAGTCAATTATAGAAAGAGAAAGGCTACCAACCTAGAGAATGGGCACATGCTGTGATATGGGACCCTCAACTACCTCTATCTCTTAAACCAATGCAACCATTTAATCAGGGTAGGTTCAAGTTTATCAAGTTTATTGATTCATGAAAGTAGGTAACACTTAATACATTAGTAGCACTTAGTAGTACACTTACAGATGATGTAATTACTATTGCAACAACATTGTCTTAGCATGTGGTTCAGCATTCGTCTTATAAAAGTGGAAATGGGAAAAGTCTGCCTATATCAGAAACACAATCTCAACAAAGATCAACATGAGCAATCATAATCTAGAGTAAAAAAAAAAGTGTGATACAAAAAAAAAAGTGTGATACAATTATTCCAATCTATATAAGTGTTTGTTTTTTAAATTCTTCCGATTTTTGGTAGTCATACATACATTTAGTTTCAGCACAATTATGTTTACGCTCAGTGACAACATCAAAAATGAACCCGGAGGTGTGACAGACAGGTCCTAAGGACTTTTATTGTAAACCTTAAAGAGGACCTTTACTTTGAAAAGAAGGAAACAGACAGGTCCTAAGGACTTTTATTGTCAACCTTAAAGAGGACCTTTACTTTGAAAAGAGGAAAACAGACCGGTCCTAAGGACTTTTATTGTAAACCTTAAAGAGGACCTTTACTTTGAAAAGAAGAAAACAGACAGGTCCTAAGGACTTTTATTGTAAACCTTAAAGAGGACCTTTACTTTGAAAAGAAGAAAACAGACAGGTCCTAATAAGGACTTTTATTGTAAACCTTAAAGAGGACCTTTACTTTGAAAAGAGGAAAACAGACAGGTCCTAAGGACTTTTATTGTAAACCTTAAAGAGGACCTTTACTTTGAAAAGAGGAAAACAGACAGGGCCTAAGGACTTTTATTGTCAATCTTAAAGAGGACCTTTACTTTGAAAACGTGCAACGTGCACCGGAAGTCATTTGTAGACATCGCAGACTGATCGTTAAGCTTCTACCTCTGTCTGTCTGTAACAAGGTTAGCTGGACATTTACATAACAAACTGTAACACAGCCGACTGGGTCATTTTATCGGGTAAGTAAGTGCCTAGTTAAAGATAGCTTAGCTCTCACTAAACTAATTGACACTGTTAGCTAGCTAGCTAATGTCATGGCTTTAGCTAACGGGGATCCTAATAATAAACAAACAAGCTAGCTAGCATAACAGCTAAATCAAGAACGTTTGGTGCAATAACGGTTATTATTATTATATTTCATTAAGAAACGGTTATTATAACGGTTATTATTATATGAATGGTAGCTAATAGCTCTATATAGATGTTTTAGAAGTGGTGACGTCAACACAACAAACTGCCGGTTGGTTCACACTGACTGACTCACACAGATATCTGCAGAGTATAGTTAGCTTAGCTAACTAGCTGTCAGTCCAGGTTTCAACTTCATTGTTACACCCCATTATTATACAAGTAAGAGTCACATTCTCAGGCAGGTCCTCGACATGGCAGCCAGACAGAGAGATAAAGTGGAGCTTTCTGTTATAAAGACAGATAAGTCAGTCAGCTGCTGTCATCATGACTGTGTTGTGTTTACATCCAGCTAACGTTAGCTAGCATGCTAATAATGTCAACAACAGTGTCACAAGTCAACACTCAGCCAAGCAGCAGAGGCAGTCAGCTATGTGGACTAATACTATATCTAATACTGTATCTAATACTCTATCTAATACTGTATCTAATACTGTATCTAATACTATATCTAATACTATATCTAATACTGTATCTAATACTATATCTAATACTATATCACACAGTACAGTATATCAGCACAGTGTTTTATTGTATAGTATAGTATAGTAGATAGTGTACATAGCCTTTATTTATGTAAACCAGCTCTTTTCCCTTCTTGTTTTTAGTCTTTTTCCTAGCACCAGGGGAGCCCCCCCTCCTAAATGTCGTTGTATGGTACCTGTACTGTATTAATGACAATAAAGACCATTCATTCATTCATTCACTCATTCATTCATTCATTTATTCAAATACTATATCAAAGTCGAAGATTTTGTTTGCTGACTTCTCACAATGTTTTTGTAAAGCCCAATGACTCACAAAACCTCTCACCAACAATAGAATAACACCTGGAGAAATGCACCCGAACATGACAGCGACAGCTGTTTTAAAGACAACAATAAAAACATCATCATTTTCGTTACAACTGAAACAGTTCTATCTAACTGCTCACTGCTGCTGGCCATCACATCAACAACACAACTGTTCTGAGTATGTTCATACATGAGGACCCTGTTTCATATGTGTCATCTGGGATTTAAACATTGAGGTCATTTTCACACTGAGCTAACAAATGCATGTGTGAATTGCGGGTTCGCTAACCCTGGCTTGTCTCACCCCTGTCCTGTCTGGCCTTGTCATTATCCTGATTCCTTAATGATGTAGTAGGCTACAGGGAGGCTAGATTCTGGGATTGACGAAGCATTACATTTCAACAACAGTTGTACAATTTCCTGGTTCGTAAAATAGCCCTGTCTGCTAGACCCTCCCCTTTTCTCTCTAGCCTCTATTACATTACACTCCCCTCTCCCATTAGGAGAGATGTGAAAGGAGAGAAGAGAAGCTATCTCTATTTTTCTATTATTCTGTGATAGAATTAGCCAACATGGCTTTGGGAAGAAGGCATTCTATTGGAGGCATCAAGGTGAGTAGCTTGAGCAAGGACATGTAGGAAGACTGTTAATCACCATACATTTGGGAGGTTAACTGCTCTGATTCAGTCAGTGGTTCCTTTGACCAATGATTGCTTTGATTGATTGATTGATCAAGGTTTTTACGACATTTGATTCACACTTGAACAAGTGCTAGATGTGTCTTTGTAACTGCACTGCATTATATCAGCAAAGAATCAGACAATAGTGAACTCAAAAGTACTCACCACAGCTCGGATACAGCGCCCTGTCCTTGTCGTATGGTACGGTGGCTCCCACATATTCATTTGTTGAAGAAGGTCCTCAAGGAGGGAAGATATTCATGTTGTGGTCGAGGTGTCAGCTAGGCAGAAGGCTAGATGGTTGTGTTTCACTCACTCAACTTCAGTGTTCATCATATTCGATGTTTCGTTTCTCATTTAGCTAAATTACGTTATTCACTTGGCTTGACTCGCCGATGTTAGCTACGCTCAAGACCCTTTTTTTTCTCCCCCAATACACCTTGGCTGCCGTTATGGTCAGTCAGTCTTCACCACATAGGCTGAACCCTTCTACATGTCACATGATAATGATGTCATACGTATCCTCCCTGGCAGCAGACTCAGTTAAAGTGTTTATGTTCTTCGCCACAGCCCAGTGAGTTCAGACCATGAAAGAGGTCCTCTGTGTTGGCAGACAGTGAGCTGGGCTGTTTGTCAGGATGCTGCTCGCTGCAGACTGGACCATATGACTGTGACTGAGTGTGAACGTGTCCTCAGGCTGTCAGACTGCCTGGCTGGAGTCAGCTGGTTGGCTTTTGTGTCAAACCCGACCACAACATTCTGAGAGGGGATTGTGAGGCATTGTGAGGCATTGTCAACACCAAACATTTTGTCAGTCTCTAAATCTTGGTTGTTCCAATGAAAATCATGAAGGCGTTGGCATGGCAATAGTCAAAGGCGTTGGGGGGGCAAAGCGCATGGCGCAAAGTAGCCTTAATACCCTTTAATGACCCATTGTGTCCCTGTCTCCCCCCCCCTCCCCTGCCTGTCGGCCCCCCCCCCCCCTCTCTCTCTCTCTCTCTCCCCACCCCCTCCCTTTCACCTGTCTCCCTCTCTTTCACTCCCTCCCCCCTAGCTGAGCGGCAGTGTGGTCAGAAGTATGAGTGCGGAGGGGGGAGGCAAGCCTGCCAAGGTGGGCTCTGTGGTGGAGGTGATCGGGAAGGGTCAGAAGGGCACCGTGGCCTACGTGGGCGCCACCCTCTTCCAGACGGGCAAGTGGGTCGGCGTGATCCTGGACGAGCCCAAGGGCAAGAACGACGGCACCGTGCAGGGCAAGCGCTACTTCAAATGTGACGAGAACTGCGGCATCTTTGTGCGCCAGTCCCAGGTAACGAAGACACACACACACACACACACACACACACACACACACACACACTCAGGATTCTCCCCAGGCTTTTTGAACAAGGTGGCATTGAAATCCATTATCAATACCAACTGGCATTTATTCATGACAAAATGTGCTAAAACTTGGAATTGACATAATGCTATTACTTTCGGTTTTTGAACAATGATGTCATTGGTGAGAAAGTTACTGTAGTCTATAGTTACTCTATCATTACTAAGTATCAGTTCCATTTGCTCTGAAATGTTTAGTGGCGGATCCAACCTGACAACATGGCGTGGCGTGTCCTCTTACATTCTTTGTAACAACCCTGCACACACACACACACACACACACACACACACACACACACACACACACACACACACACACCATCAGTCCAAAACAGCTGTAAAATAAGTGTGATTTTCCCCTGTCTTTTGGAGTGCAAGTGCGATAGATTTCTAGATGAATAAGAGAGTTCATTAGAGTGATTCATCCATTCATCATCTTCCTCTGTGCAGATCCAGCTGGTGGAGGATGGGTCGAGTGCCACCACTCCAGAGACACCGGAGGGAGCAACGCCCAAGTTCCCCAGGCAGAAAGGTTTGTGTTGGGTCACTTACAAAAGCAACATAGACTATTACTGTGTGTGTGCGTGCATGCGCGCGCTGCTATACATGTGCGTGTTTGGGTAATAACTGTCTGATCTGCTCTTCTCTTTTTTTTTCTTCTATTCAGACTTTCTAGAGACTGTAAAAGAGACTCCAAAATCAGGCAAACAGGTAATCACACAGACACACCTGCATCACAACTCCTACCTGACCTGCGTCTCTCACAGTGAAAGAAGGTAAAGGTGTGAGAAGTCTGCAGTAATCAGGTGAAACGTATAGTAGTATGTGAATTAACATTTGATGACCTGCCTTACCAAGGGTCTCCTCCTAAATCCAGAACCCTAATTCAAGCTACAGAGCTGAGGCCGAGCTGAGCTGTGCTGTGCTTTACTGGGCTGGCTGGTGATGTGCCCACCAGGCCACCATAGTTGCTGAAACAGTGCCAGCACAGTATGATTCGAGTCGGACCTGTAGTTTGTAAAGTCCAGAAAAGGATGGCAGAATTTGGTTGTATTGACCTTTGACCTACAGTAGAGTGACTGTCAATAAAATCTTTACAAGACCCATAGCCCAGTCGTGAGCTTAGAATTCTAAGGTTCTGTCTCCATTTAGGGCAGTTCAGAGATATTTATCACAAGTCAAACTCACTATCCACTAGACCACCACAATGTCAACATTTTAAAAATAACACCACACAGGCATTAATAAACACCTAATGGATCAGATTATGTAAAAAACTAAATTTTTGGAAAAAATGGAGATAGAACCTTATAATTCTAACATCACGATATGTTGTTGTCCTGTATCGTCCCTCCCTCCCTCCCTCCCTCCCTTCTATCTCCCCTCCCAACCTCTCATACCTTACATATTTGTCTCTGTATCTCTCCTCCTGTCTTCTCCCAACCACCTGTTACAGACGCCCAGTCTAAGGAAGGTATTGATATTTAAAACCAGCTACTACTACATCATGCTCACTTATTTTGCCATGGTGGTTTTCCTTGTCATATTTACTTTTACACAACACAGCATTTGGACTAGGACGACATTTTGTTTTCGCATGGCGGTCTTCTTTCAGCTTCTTTTGGAATATTATTATACTACCGCTTCACTTTGGTTGTTTCGTATCCCTGTTTTTTTTCATCGTCAGTGCAGTGTTAATTCCATGCCTCATGTCAGTCATGTGTCTGGCTCTTCTCAGGCGATCTTCTCAGTGCGTTGGGAAAGTATTCAGACCCGGGGCGGTGTTAGACCTTTAGGGGGGGCTCAGCCCCTAGAGCACAAACCGGTTTGCCAATGTGCACACAACTACATGTGTGTGTGTTACAGAGTTGTCAATTTGTTCAGCTACTCTGCTGACCATTGTAGACCTGTAAATAAAAGCATTTCCTCTCATACATCAACTATTCAATTATGTGACAAGGAAGACACCAACAAATCTGAGAAAACGTACGTTAGTGTTCAGCCACAAAGAAAACATTTTGTGCTGTTTTGCTACTATAACAATCTTGACTTCACTATCTGTCCACTTTCTCAACTGGTTCTTCCTGTTGCTCTCTCTCTCTCTCTCTCTCTCTCTCTCTCTCTCTCTCTCTTTCTATCATCTGTCATCAATACACTGCTTCAATACACTGCTTACAAAACTGAAGCTGCCATGGCATGGCAAATCATTTAAATTTAATCCATTTTAAATTGAGTCTATAATACAATAACATGGGGAAAAAGTGAAGGGGTCTGAATACTTTCCGAATGCACGGTACGTAGAGTTCAACTGTACGTAGAGTTCCACTGTACGTAGAGTTCCACTGTACGTAGAGTTCCACGCACAAATCTCTGTTGCATTGTCACGCTGTTGAGCCTCCACTTTGGATCTTATCATCACACGTCATTTTGTCACAATCACGTTGCTCTTATAACACTACAGGTATGCATGCCTTTAGCATTAACACCACCCTCTCATCTACTAACTCTCCACATTTTATTTAAGTTGTAAAGAAAGAAAATGTATATTGTTATATTATAGAAAGAATATTTGAACAATTATGGTCCTGCATTGAATATTGCCTAAATAATGATTACAGTGAATACAGTGAATGAATGAATAGACCCAGTAGTCTTGCTGTAATAGCCATATCTGTGTGTGTGTGTGTGTGTGTGTGTGTGTGTGGTAATAGACTCATGTGTGTGTGTAGACTAACATTAGATAACCCTGTTTCTGCTTGTGCTGCTAACTGCTGCCATTGCCTCCTCTGCTGGGCCTGTGTGCGTGTGCGTGCGTGTGCGTGTGTGCGTGTGTGTGTGTCCGTGTGTCTGTCCGTGTCCTCTATCCTCTCTGCAATTACCCCATCCTCCTCCAGTCCATCTCCCGTCGTACTAAGGTGAGCTTGCTAACAGCAGACAGACACAGTGAGGAGTCCCAGTAGAGAGCTCCTCTATCTGTTATGGTACATGTGGGAAAACTAGGGTTAGGGTTAGGTGCTAGGGTGCTACGTCGACTTGGTACATGCTGGCATGTCTAACCCTAACCCTAACCTTAACCCTAGCACCCTAGCACCTAACCCTAACCCTAACCCTAGTTTTCCCACATGTACCGTATTCCCACATGTACTGTAACATATCCACTCACCTGTTGTACAGTTACACTTCATACTGACGCAGAGTAACAGATGTGAAACATGGATCATGAAGTAGATATGGATAGATGAAGGTAGGAATGTTACAGATCAGGAAAGAACAGTAGTCTAGTCTACAGAAATCTACAGACACGTGAATCGAAGTTAATTGTGTTAAGGCAACTGTCGGAGGCACTTGTGTACAGCACTGTAGCCTCGATGTAACATCAGATTCACAACATTGAAAAACTGCAGAGAGTCTGAGGAGGGGTGTGTAAAATGATTTAGCGTGTGGGGGGACACTCCCAGCCCAATGTCACACAGCATAAGCCCAGAGTGTAAAGTCATAGAATGAGTGTGTAAAGTTATAGAATGTGAGTGTGTAAAGTTGTTAGAGAGATCATCCTCAGGCAGAGAGCAGCAGTTCTACCAGCTAATGGAGTTTCTGTCATACGCAACAGTGGAACACTCCAACTCGCCTCTCCTCCGCCACCTCCCTCCCCTCCCTCCTCATGGTACGTTCCCTGAAACCACCTGTCTGACCCACGTCAGGAACGGTCCATTCTGCTCCAAGAGGGGGGGATCCCTGGAAGAGTTTGCCAGTAGACACAGATCTAGGATCAGTTTCTCCTACCCCTAGTCCAAACATGAACCATTAGGGGGGGGGTGGACTGTATAACTGACCCTCGAGCAGTGTCTAAAGGGGGACTTCATCCAGTAGGAGTGAGCCCTGGTCTTTCATGGCTTTAGTTAGCTATAGTAGATGTTGTCTTAGTATAATAAGTCACACCAAATAGTGACTATGCTACCAAAGCATTGGGAGGCAAAAAACATCCTACAGTCTCGCTGCTCAGACCAGACTTCACCTCTCTTGGCACAGTTGACCTCTACCAATCAATTCTGTGTACTGTAGTAACCATAGCAACACAGAAAGGGGAGGCTGATGGAGGTAGAGTTTGATACCGTTACTCATTCCATTCCATTCCATTACGCATCACAATGAGCCCATCCTCTGATGTATGCCTCCACCCACCAGCCTCCCCTGGGGGTGACCTATAGCACTGTGTTCTGTTCTGCCACCTGTGCCAGGGGTGTTTAGCATGCCGGGTTGGTTCACACGCTACAGGGTGATGGGCTGAGGGCACCTGGTGTTGGGTAACATCTCACTTTGATCAACCAATCGCAAGGAGGGACTCTCCAGGGGGGGGGTCTCAGTTTCACACCGATGTCAATTTATTGTTCTACACATGCTTTACCTTTCTCCTCTTGGTTTCTCTACTCATCTTCTCCACCCTTTCTTCTTTCTTTTCTCTTTCCCTCGTTGTCTCACTCCCGCTTCTTCCTCTCCCCTCCCCCTCCCCCTCCCCCTCCCCCTCCCCCTCCCTCCATCCAGACCCCGACTCCTGCCTCAGGTTTGTCCAGCTCCCTGTCTGGGGATGTCAGCGAGGCCGGCCTGGCTACCCAGACTGCACTGGGGGCTCCTGTGGTCCCCCTGCCCAGTGGCTCTCCTGCCGCGGCCGGAGCTCCGCCCCCTGCGACCCCCAGCAAGGTCAGTCTAACCCTAACCCTAACCCTGATCAGATAGTTATCTAAGTAAGCCTGTCCACACGTACCTAGGTATTTTTCTTTTTAAAACCGAGCTTTTTCTATGCGCCTTTCGTCCACACGCAAACTGCTTTTTAGGTCACTGAAAACTGACCTTTTGGAAAACTCCCTTCCAGGGAGAAGATATTCAGAAATGTCGTTTTCAGTGTTGACGCGTAGTCCCATTATGTGCTTTCAGTTGTCATGTACTGTCGTCTGAATGACTGTTCCATCCATGTGTCGTTATAAACAGGGGGAGAGTGTGGTATCGAAGCAGGTAGGGGTACAACACAGTGCCATGTTGCATTCACAGGTTGGGCATGTCGAACTAACATACTCACGCCCAGTTCCCAAACAAGCCCTACACACACCCCAGACAAACACTTGTTGAACTGAGAGGATCTGATTAGGTTGTAAGCACACTTCTTCTAAAAGCTCCAGTCAGTCCTCTAGGAGGATAGATTGAGGCCCATCGTTCCTTGAATGATGATGATGATGATGATAATAAAGGACCGTCAACAAGTGTTTAGGGGCGAGGGCTTGATTTGGGATCTGGTTATTAGAGTGTTTGTGGTGGTGTGTTCTGGGAATGGTCCTCCTCACTACCTCTGCACTTCCCCTGGTGTCCCCCCCCGCCCACACAGGGCCATATTGAGGCTCTGTATTTCCATCTGTCACTATCACATCCTTGATCAACGCAGTGTCAGTCTTTATTCAGTCACGGTTCTTGGTTCTTGGTGGCGGGAGCATGTCTTTGGGTGGTGGTGTGTGTGTGTGTGGGTTATCCTCTAGTAGTCTAGGGCGGGTCCTCCAGATCACTTCCCAGCTCACCCTTTTTCACACTGCTCTTCTCAACTGATCACATGTCAATAGAGACATGTTGTGAAAACCTGTGTGCCTTCTCTCGCTCTCTCTCTGTCTCTCTCTCTCTCTCCCCCTCAATCTTCCTTTCTTCCATTTCTCCATTTCATTTCATTTTTCCATTCCATCCTTTTCTCCATCTCTCTCTTTTCTCATCCTCTCAACCCTCTCTCTTTCTCACTGCCTCCCTCTCCCTCTGCCCCTCCCTCTCTCCTCTCTTCCTCACCCCACCTCTTGTCTCCTCCCCATCTCTTTCTCCATCACCCCTGGTCTCTCTCTCCCTCCCTCCCTCACTGCCTCCCTCTCCCTCTCCCTCTGCCCTCCCTCTTCCTCACCCAAACCTCTTGTCTCTCCCCCTATCTCTTTCTCCATCACCCCTGGTCTCTCTCTCTCCTCATTCCCTCCCTCCCTCCCTCCCTCCCTCCCCCACCACCAGGAGGAGGAGTCCCTGCGCGGCCAGGTGAAGGACCTGGAGGAGAAGCTGGAGACGCTGCGTATGAAGCGGACGGAGGACAAGGCCAAGCTGAAGGAGCTGGAGAAACACAAGATCCAGCTGGAGCAACTGCAGGAGTGGAAGGCCAAGATGCAGGAGCAGCAGGCAGAGCTGCAGAAGCAACTGAAGGAGGCCAAGAAGGTACGGTCTAGTTCCTGAAAGAGGCCAAGAAGGTACGGTCTAGTTCCTGAAAGAGGCCAAGAAGGTACGGTCTAGTTCCTGAAAGAGGCCAAGAAGGTACGGTCTAGTTCCTGAAAGAGGCCAAGAAGGTACGGTCTAGTTCCTGAAAGAGGCCAAGAAGGTACGGTCTAGTTCCTGAAAGAGGCCAAGAAGGTACGGTCTAGTTCCTGAAAGAGGCCAAGAAGGTACGGTCTAGTTCCTGAAAGAGGCCAAGAAGGTACAGTCTAGTTCCTGAAAGAGGCCAAGAAGGTACAGTCTAGTTCCTGAAAGTGGCCAAGAAGGTACAGTCTAGTTCCTGAAAGAGCCCAAGAAGGTACAGTCTAGTTCCTGAAAGAGGCCAAGAAGGTACAGTCTAGTTCCTGGAAGAGCCCAAGAAGGTACAGTCTAGTTCCTGACCAAGAAGGTACAGTCTAGTTCCTGAAAGTGGCCAAGAAGGTACGGTCTAGTTCCTGACCAAGAAGGTACAGTCTAGTTCCTGAAAGTGGCCAAGAAGGTACAGTCTAGTTCCTGACCAAGAAGGTACAGTCTAGTTCCTGAACAAGAAGGTACAGTCTAGTTCCTGACCAAGAAGGTACAGTCTAGTTACTAAACAAGAAGGTACAGTCTAGTTACTAAACAAGAAGGTACAGTCTAGTTCCTGAACAACTTGAGTACTGAGTACATCTCTAATCATCTGTGATCTCCTCAGGACGCCACGGAGGCGCTGGAGTCGAAGGACCGCTACATGGAGGAGATGTCAGACACGGCGGACACCATCGAGATAGCCACGCTGGACAAGGAGATGGCCGAGGAGAAGGCGGAGTCCCTGCAGGTGGAGGTGGAGTCTCTGAAGGAGAAGGTGGAGGAGCTCACCATGGACCTGGAGATCATCAAACATGAGATAGAGGAGAACGGTCAGCAGCAGCCTCGCCACCAGATATTACTGTTTATTTACTTGTTTGGGTTCCAGAAAAACGTCTCTGTCTCACACCGCTCATGTCTTCAGTGTACCGTAGGGGGGGATGCCCTTCTCAGACTAACTCTCTAGTTCTCTGTGTTAACTCACTCAGGGCCACGGGTGAATAAAGTCACCCACATTGTCAACATTCTAGAGTGCCATGGCCGGCTTTATTCATCAGAAATGCATAAATTATGATGATGCTTCATTTTGTTAGCCAATCAAAGTATTGTTGCTAGGGAAATACCCGATCAAACACTTGTCAGTTAGTGAGTTAATGACGCCAACAAAGCAGAAGCACTGTTATGTGTTTAACCTTTATTCCAGGTTCATTTTCATTGAGATAAAAATCTATTTTTCAAGAGAGAATCGGTCCATCTATGTTTGTGACATCATTAGAGTTCACACAGGGCTCACCCACTTGAGTCAGTGATATGTGATATGATATGACAGTATGTGTTTACCTTGAATGAGAAAATGTATCTCATGTGTGATCAATGGTGTTTATATCTGGGTTTTTTTTCACAACACGAGAAAAACGAAATGGCTATAATGCAGAGAACACATTCAATATTACTTGGCAAAGTTGACACTACTACCTTAATATTGAATAACGATGTGCTGCCTATTTATAGTATTCACAGACGTCACATGAAACTCAAGTGTTCTGAATTGTGGAAGGAAACGCAACCAATCAGCTCCTGTCTCTGACCCCTGACAACCAATCAGCTCCTGTCTCTGACCCCTGCAGGCTCTGACGGCGCTGCCTCCAGTTACCAGGTCAAACAGCTGGAGGAGCAGAACGGCCGACTGAAGGAAGCTCTGGTCAGGTACGACAAGAAGAACTGTGGGGGGGCGGCTGTGTCTCAGGAGGTAGAGGCTGTGTCTCAGGAGGTAGAGGCTGTGTCTCAGGAGGTAGAGGCTGTGTCTCAGGAGGTAGAGGCTGTGTCTCAGGAGGTAGAGGCTGTGTCTCAGGAGCTAGAGGCTGTGTCTCAGGAGGTAGAGGCTGTGTCTCAGGAGGTAGAGGCTGTGTCTCAGGAGGTAGAGTCTGTGTCTCAGGAGGTAGAGGCTGGTGGAGGTTGAGGCTGTGTCTCAGGAGGTAGAGGCTGTGTCTCAGGAGGTAGAGGCTGTGTCTCAGGAGGTAGAGGCTGTGTCTCAGGAGGTAGAGGCTGTGTCTCAGGAGGTAGAGACTGTGTCTCAGGAGGTAGAGGCTGTGTCTCAGGAGGTAGAGGCTGTGTCTCAGGAGGTAGAGGCTGTGTCTCAGGAGGTAGAGGCTGTGTCTCAGGAGGTAGAGGCTGTGTCTCAGGAGGTAGAGACTGTGTCTCAGGAGGTAGAGGCTGTGTCTCAGGAGGTAGAGGCTGTGTCTCAGGAGGTAGAGGCTGTGTCTCAGGAGGTAGAGGCTGTGTCTCAGGAGGTAGAGACTGTGTCTCAGGAGGTAGAGGCTGTGTCTCAGGAGGTAGAGGCTGTGTCTCAGGAGGTAGAGGCTGTGTCTCAGGAGGTAGAGGCTGTGTCTCAGGAGGTAGAGTCTGTGTCTCAGGAGGTAGAGGCTGTGTCTCAGGAGGTAGAGTAGTCGCCGTCTAATGATCGCAAGGTTGGCAGATCGGTGGTTCCGAGCACCGGCTGGCCACATGTCGAAGTGTCCTTGGGCAAGACACTGAACCCCAAATTGCTCCTAATGAGCGGGCCGGCCGGCGTCTTGCATGGCAGCTTGCCGCCATTGGTGTGTGAATGTGTGTGTGAATGGGTGAATGAGAGGCCTTTGTAAAGCGCTTTGGAATAAGACGCTATATAAGTCAGTCCGTTTAATAACTCACTATTGTTCCAGTTGTCCTTACTGAAAAAGAAGAATGTATGACATGAATAGTGTCATAAATAAATAAATAGTTTGTAACGGCTCTGCGTGGCTAAGCTGTCTATTTCTTGTTCTTCAGGTTGTCTCATAGAACTGTTTTAGAACTAAGCAATTCGGTTGTTAAGTTGTGACGTGTTTCCGGGTCCAACGTTGGCTGAGGCGCTCTCTTCGAAATGCCTCAGTAATAATAATAATCAATTATATTTATATAGCGCTTTTCCGAGGCTCAAAGACGCTGACAAATATGGGAAAACAGGAAAGTGCTGCGTCCCTTGTTGTATGAATAGATCCCAGTCTAAAAAACGATTGAACTGTCATTCTACCGCTGTAGTACACTGGTACTCTGGTGCTGTAGTACACTGGTACTCTGGTGCTTTAGTACACTGGTACTCTGGTGCTTTAGTACACTGGTCAGGGTTCGACAGTGCGACTGTTTTGGTCGCATTTGCGAGTGAATATATTTCTGTGCGACTTGGAAATACATTCAATCGCACCAGTGCGACAAAATCTTAAACACCAGGGGAGCCACCCCTCCTAAATTTCGTTGTTTGGTACCTGTACTATAGCAATGACAATAAAGACCATTCATTCATTCATTCATACTGTGAGAGCCTCTGTGTCCCTGAGTAAGAGATCATGGGGATCATGTCCCTCATGATCACAAGTGACCATAGGAGATAAATCACTGAACTTGTCAACATATTAACTTCGGGACCTGCAGCCAAAGACAATCACAGAAGCCAGGTAGGCTTACCTGTGTATGCTGCATATTAATGGCTGCTATACGGTTTGCATATTCACTGCTGTTTGGCTGATTGATTACTGAGTTGGTTTTGGAGTGCTGGCATTAACCTGGTTGGGCAGACTCGGAGCTGTGTTGTCTAGATGCTGTCAAATAAGGAATCTCCGCTTTGTCTCTTTGATTGATTGATTGATTGAGTTTATTCATGGTTCGACAGTAAGCAGTAATCCAAGGGATGACATGTGAAAGTGTGAACACCTATTTCCAACATGGTCCTTTGATATTAACATACAAAGTCTATCTCCGTTTAGAATGATAAGGTTCTATCTCCGTTTAGAATGATAAGGTTCTATCTCCGTTTAGAATGATAAGGTTCTATCTCTGTTTAGAATGATAAGGTTCTATCTCCGTTTAGAATGATAAGGTTCTATCTCCGTTTAGAATGATAAGGTTCTATCTCCGTTTAGAATGATAAGGTTCTATCTCCGTTTAGAATGATAAGGTTCTATCTCCGTTTAGAATGATAAGGTTCTATCTCCGTTTAGAATGATAAGGTTCTATCTCCGTTTAGAATGATAAGGTTCTATCTCCGTTTAGAATGATAAGGTTCTATCTCCGTTTAGAATGATAAGGTTCTATCTCCGTTTAGAATGAGAAGGTTCTATCTCCGTTTAGAATGAGAAGGTTCTATCTCCGTTTAGAATGATAAGGTTCTATCTCCGTTTAGAATGATAAGGTTCTATCTCCGTTTAGAATGAGAAGGTTCTATCTCCGTTTAGAATGATAAGGTTCTATCTCCGTTTAGAATGATAAGGTTCTATCTCCGTTTAGAATGATAAGGTTCTATCTCCGTTTAGAATGATAAGGTTCTATCTCCGTTTAGAATGATAAGGTTCTATCTCCGCTTCTTAGGGCAGTTCAGAGATATTGAGCGTCAAAGTTTTTACATTCCATTATGTTCTGTGAGATGGAACCTTTGTATTTTATGAATTACTAACTCAAAAATGTCAACATTTAAAAATAACACCACACAGGCATTAATAAACACCTACAGTGTCAAGAGCCGGTTATGATAATTCTGATATGTTATGATTATGATAATTTGTTGTCGTCATACGAAAATTGCGCAATTTTCATTGTGCTACTGAAATTGTTGGTGTGCTACTAATTTTTTTTGACATGGTAGCACAGTGCTACCTGGGGAAAAGGTAAGCGTCAAACCCTGCTGGTACTCTGGTGCTTTAGTACACTGGTACTCTGGTGCTGTAGTACACTGGTACTCTGGTGCTTTAGTACACTGGTACTCTGGTGCTTTAGTACACTGG
>NC_137682.1:1140985-1145985 GCF_963989245.1 Nansenia antarctica | reverse complement strand
CCTGTACAGCATCCACCTGGCTGAGCAGACAGAAGACTGCACCGTGCAGCTGGCCGACCACATCAAGGTAGTTAAGGAGTCCTGGGAAAACTGTAACTGCACCTTACCTTGTCCTTTCTCTCTTCCAGTGATTGGTTGCAGGTGCGGTAGTTGAAAAAAATTATAGGGCAGTAAGTGTAGAAAAACTCACACACTACAGAAACTTTAAGATTTCCCTTCACCGGGAACTAAGGGGCCTAGCCCAAATCATGAAAAACAGTTCCAGATAATATATAATTGCGTCCAGATACTTTTGTCTATGTAGTGTGTGTAGTTAATGAACTGTATGGACTCTGTATGTGCACTCAAGTATAGCTTTGAACGTCCAGAAACTGGAAACTAATTTTCTGGCCTTTGGGGGAAACCGCATGTTCAAAACGACACTGATGCACTGAGCCCATTATGTTTGTGATTCTGAATGTCCGTGTCCGTGATTGAGCCATGCAACCAACACTCTTGTTCTCAGGCCTCAAGAGGTTAATGCTACAGTACGCAATGAGATTCTAGAGAAATGTACGCTTCCAGCTTTGTGGCAACAGTTTGGGGAAGGCCCTTTCCTGTTTCAGCGTAACAATTCCCCCGTGCACAAAGCGAGGTCCATAATGACATGGTTTGCCGAGTTTCGTGTGGAAGAGCTTGCACAAAGCCTGCATCGAGCCCTGACCTCAACCCCATCGAACACTTTTGGGATGAATTGGAACTCAGACTGTGAGCCAGGCCTTCTCACCCAGCATCAGTTCCCGACCTCAGTAATGCTTTTCTGGCTGAATGGGAGCAAATCATGTTAGAACATCTAGTGGAAAGTCTTCCCAGAAGAGTGGAGGCTGTTATAGCAGCAAAAGGTGGGACCAACTCCATATTAATGCCCATGGTTTTGGAATGAGATGTTCACCAAGCACATATGGGTGTGATGTTCGGAGGTCCACATACTTTTGGCTATGTAGTGTATCAATTACAAGTCAATGTCCACAATATAATCAATTAAGGATGTCCATTCCTTGGATGGCAGAGCCGTTGTCCAGGGTTCCTGCGCAGGGTTCCACTCCTAAAAAGGAGGCGCTAGGTCTTATAAATTAGATCCTGCAAGGAAATCAGTCCGACCACATCTGTTTACGTGGAAATGAATCAAGCTGGAACCAAAACAAATGCCAATTCGCTTCCTTTTTTGTCTGTATGGCAGCAGTGAAATCCCCAATTTCCTCACCTCGAGGATGACAAAAAGCTGCCACACGGTGTCGCGAACAGGTCTAAAATTATATTCAAAGAGGTCTAAAAAAAATGTCTAAAAATGTCTTAAATGTGCCCTTGTTGAAACTTGTAGGAACCATGTTCGTCAAAGTCTCAAACTCACCGAGTGACAGGAGAATGTGATTTAACGTGTAGTCGTGTGTGTAGTACGTAGTCTTTTCTAGTACCTTCTGAATAGTTCAGTGTATTGGATACCGGTACAGACAGAGTATCATCCTTCTCTTTCTCTTGCCCAACTACGTGTAGCTAGCGTACTGTGTTACATCCTCAGTAGTCTTCACAATTCTGTAACAAACCTCTGAACCTCTGCCCTTTGACCCCTGTGACCCCTCCAGTTCATCCAGAACGCGCTGGACTGCATGGGCGCGGAGGTGGGCCGTCTGCGGGCGTTCATGCAGGCGGGTCAGGAGGGAGCGGACCTCTGTATCCTGCTGAAGGACCTGGACACGTCCTGCAGCGACATCAGACAGTTCTGTAAGAAGATCCGGCGCAGGATGCCTGGCACGGACGTACCTGGGATACCCGCCGCACTGGCGTTTACACCGCAGGTACGGAGCTGACACACACACACACACACACACACACACACACACACATACACATTATGTACAGTATGGTATGTACGCTAACACACACACACACACACACATGTCATACGGAAGTGGGCGTGGTTTCGTGGACAGAAGGACCATGGCAAACACCCTGCCTGGTTGGTTTAGCTGTTTGTGAAAAGACACAAGGGGTTGTGTGATTGACGGCTGTGCGGCCCAACGGCAGGTGGCGGAGGCGCTGACGGACTGCAGGAAGCAGCTGACGCGGGTGGTCGCCGTGCTACAGGAAGTGGCGGCGGCGGGGGCGCACATGGTCGCTCCCCTCGGGGAACAGGAAGGGCTCAACGCCCTCAAACTGGAGGACGTGGCCTTCAAGGCCATGGAACAGGTACGCTCACACACTGACCACAGACTCAGTGTAGACTGACCACAGACTCAATGTAGGCTGACCATAGACTCACTTAAGACAGACAGTACGTTGTTTACCATTTAAATGCCCTTACAGTACATTGTTTGAATTGAGTTTCTGTTTTTTGTGATGTGTTTGTTTATTAGCTTTGCTTACAGTTGTAAGGTACCTTGTTTTTGTTTTGACCCATGTCCCTGTGATGCTTGGCTACACACACACTCACACTCACACACACACACACACACACACACACACACACACACACACAGGTGTATGGTGCTCATGGTCTGAACCCCCACGAGTGTCTTCGCCAGTCCTGCAGCGCGGTCATCGCCACCATGAACAAGATGGCCACGGCCATGCAGGAGGGGGAGTACGACGCGGAGCGGCCCCAGGGGAAGGTAGGAGACATTACCCTAACCCTCCTCATAGAGCTGCTGCCAGTCATCTGACTCAGACTCCTTATGGACATCTCATCTCCTCACTCCTCATCTGTGTTGAACGAGTCAAATTCATGATTGTATAATGTGATTGAAACGGAGTCAGTCAGCCCTCTCTCCATTTTGTCTAGCTTAATGTCTCGCCTCCTCCCTCCCTCCCCCCTTTGCTCACTCTTCTTTCCCTCTGTGTGTCTCTCCCCCGTCTCCCCGTCTCCCTCTCCTCCCTCCAGACCCACCCAGTGGAGTCTCGTGCGGCGGCCCTCAGGGCAGAGATCACGGACGCGGAGGGTCTGGGGGTCAAGCTGGAGGACAGGGAGACGGTCATCAAGGAGCTGAAGAAGTCCCTCAAGATCAAGGTAGGAACCAGTCTGACATACGCACACACGCTATCATGTTCCAGGGTATCCGCGATTCCGCGGTGTCTCAAAGTATTAAAAGTTGATAAATCAATTTTGGGAAAATCAAGACCCTTAATAAGTATTACAAAGTCTTATCACGATTTTATGAGGTCTTGAATTTTGTAGGTATTTTTTGAGTTTGAGTCCTAAAAACTTTTAGTAAAAGTTTGTGAATTCATTAGTTTTATTAAAAAACAAACATGAACGGAAATTGTGTTGTATGATAGTGGTCTAGTCCAGTGTTTTTCAACCACTGTGCCGCGGCACACTAGTGTGCCGTGAGAGATCATCAGATGTGCCGTGGAAAATTATCAAATTCCACTTACCGTATTGACGGTATCGTCTTATATTCGCGCCCTAGACTTTTACACGTCAATATTAATTCACAACAACGTATAGTGCCAAAAGACTGTTCCCCACGCGAGCCACCGTGTTTCTCCCTCTCACACACACCCCAGTGACGGTGCCTGGAGAGATGGAGACACACTCACACACACACCCGCGGAGACACACTCACACACACACCCGCGGAGAGACACCGCAGAGACACACTCGGACCAGCTCGAAAAAAGTGGCTCAAGTGGTTGGTCGAGCCCAAAAAGATCGGCTTAAGAATGGTAACAGTCAGAGAAAAGCGTATCGCCGCCCGCAAAGCGGCATCTTCCAGGTGATTGACAGGAGGGTGTGTGAATACGTGACTGAAAAACCTAACGATTGTATGCCCATACCCCAAGATGATAAAAATAACCTACATTGTTTCATTCATTCATTAAATGCCAATGCACGCTTTGTGGATGGAGACACAATCACAGAAAATGTCTTTTTTGCAAGACATTGCATTAAAAAAAAAACAGGGGAGGACTTCAGTGGGACACTGATGTGTCTGCACTGATGGAGATAGCTGTTGTTCGTATGGTAAACTTTGTAAATACAAGACCTCTGAAAAGCCGCTTATATGCAGCATTATGTGAAGAGATGGGAGCCCAGCATAAGACGTTATTGCTCCATACGGCGGTCCGATGATTGTCCCGCGGAAAAGTGCCGCCCGCGTGTTTGAGTTACGGGAGGAGCTGAAAACCGTTTTAACTGATGAGAAGTGTGTTGACGCAAAGCTGCTAGTTAATCGTGCGCAAGGCTCGCATACATGGCCAACATACAGGGCCAGGCTTCGCACTGAGTGAGTATAACGACAAGTTATTATAATATTACGTATATGATAGGCTACTATGTATCATTTTGTAACATTTGGGATGGCGGTGTGCCGTGGGATTTTTTCAACGTAAGAAATGTGCCGTGGCACAAAAAAGGTTGAAAAACACTGGTCTAGTCTACTGCAAACTAAAACTGTTAAGTTAAACACTGATGTAAACGGTTACAGCTCGAAGTGGCGGTGAGGTCTGGAAAAATATTGACACGGTCTTTAAAAAGTCTTAGAAAGGTATTGAAATTAACCTCAAGATTCCTGTATATACCCTGTGTTCTCTAACACTCACACACACACACACACACACACACGCACCCTTTACCATCCCCTCCCCCTCCTGCCTGTCGTGTCCTCTCCCAGGGCGAGGAGCTGAGCGAGGCCCACGTGCGTCTCAGTCTGCTGGAGAAGAAGTTGGACACGTCCCAGAAGGACGCGGACGAGCGCGTGGAGAAGATCCAGACCCGCCTGGACGAGACGCTGGCCCTGCTCAAGAAGAAGGAGAAGTACGTCGCCCGGGAGACAGTCATGGATGTTACACGGATAACTGGTCATGTGGGCCTCTACCACGGGAGGTTGCCACGGAGACAGAAACAGGAGGCCCGGCTCATTGTGACACGTGGAATAGAATTCTTTGATACGCCATTTAGCTGACTTAGCTTTTATCCAAAGCGACTTACATTGCAGCGAGTGCTTACATACATTTCAGTATAT
>NC_137682.1:1085985-1135985 GCF_963989245.1 Nansenia antarctica | reverse complement strand
GTCTCTCTTTCCTGTCTGTCTCTCTTTCCTGTCTGTCTCTCTTTCCTGTCTGTCTGTCTTTCCTGTCTGTCTCTCTTTCCTGTCTGTCTCTCTTTCCTGTCTGTCTCTCTTTCCTGTCTGTCTCTCTTTCCTGTCTGTCTGTCTTTCCTGTCTGTCTCTCTTTCCTGTCTGTCTGTCTTTCCTGTCTGTCTCTCTTTCCTGTCTGTCTCTCTTTCCTGTCTGTCTCTCTTTCCTGTCTGTCTCTCTTTCCTGTCTGTCTCTCTTTCCTGTCTGTCTCTCTTTCCTGTCTGTCTCTCTTTCCTGTCTGTCTCTCTTTCCTGTCTGTCTCTCTTTCCTGTCTGTCTGTCTTTCCTGTCTGTCTCTCTTTCCTGTCTGTCTGTCTTTCCTGTCTGTCTGTCTTTCCTGTCTGTCTCTCTTTCCTGTCTGTCTGTCTTTCCTGTCTGTCTCTCTTTCCTGTCTGTCTCTCTTTCCTGTCTGTCTCTCTTTCCTGTCTGTCTCTCTTTCCTGTCTGTCTCTCTTTCCTGTCTGTCTGTCTTTCCTGTCTGTCTCTCTTTCCTGTCTGTCTCTCTTTCCTGTCTGTCTCTCTTTCCTGTCTGTCTCTCTTTCCTGCCTGTCTCTCTTTCCTGTCTGTCTCTCTTTCCTGTCTGTCTGTCTTTCCTGTCTGTCTGTCTTTCCTGTCTGTCTCTCTTTCCTGTCTGTCTGTCTTTCCTGTCTGTCTCTCTTTCCTGTCTGTCTGTCTTTCCTGTCTGTCTCTCTTTCCTGTCTGTCTCTCTTTCCTGTCCTTCTCTCTTTCCTGTCTGTCTCTCTTTCCTGTCTGTCTGTCTTTCCTGTCTGTCTCTCTTTCCTGTCTGTCTCTCTTTCCTGGCCGTCTCTCTTTCCTGTCTGTCTCTCTTTCCTGTCTGTCTGTCTTTCCTGTCTGTCTGTCTTTCCTGTCTGTCTGTCTTTCCTGTCTGTCTGTCTTTCCTGTCTGTCTCTCTTTCCTGTCTGTCTCTCTTTCCTGTCTGTCTGTCTTTCCTGTCTGTCTGTCTTTCCTGTCTGTCTCTCTTTCCTGTCTGTCTCTCTTTCCTGTCTGTCTCTCTTTCCTGTCTGTCTCTCTTTCCTGTCTGTCTCTCTTTCCTGTCTGTCTCTCTTTCCTGTCTGTCTCTCTTTCCTGTCTGTCTCTCTTTCCTGTCTGTCTCTCTTTCCTGTCTGTCTCTCTTTCCTGTCTGTCTCTCTTTCCTGTCTGTCTGTCTTTCCTGTCTGTCTCTCTTTCCTGTCTGTCTCTCTTTCCTGTCTGTCTGTCTTTCCTGTCTGTCTCTCTTTCCTGTCTGTCTCTCTTTCCTGTCTGTCTGTCTTTCCTGTCTGTCTCTCTTTCCTGTCTGTCTCTCTTTCCTGTCTGTCTCTCTTTCCTGTCTGTCTCTCTTTCCTGTCTGTCTCTCTTTCCTGTCTGTCTCTCTTTCCTGTCTGTCTCTCTTTCCTGTCTGTCTCTCTTTCCTGTCTGTCTCTCTTTCCTGTCTGTCTCTCTTTCCTGTCTGTCTGTCTTTCCTGTCTGTCTGTCTTTCCTGTCTGTCTGTCTTTCCTGTCTGTCTCTCTTTCCTGTCTGTCTCTCTTTTCTGTTCCTTCTGTCTGTACCATTTATCCCTGGCAAACATTTCTCTCTCCAGTCCACACGTCAGTCACATTTACAGATGTTTGTACATGGTATTTCTCTATGTCTGTCCCATGTAAGGTTCCCCAAACCTCTAACGCCCCTCCTCTCTTTTTTCTCTCCCACTTCTTCTCTCTCTCTCTCTCTCTCTCTCTCTCTCAGGGTGAAGTGGCGGAGCATGTCGTGTCTCAGCATCCAGGAGCCAAGGTCTCCTCTGACTTTGCCACCTTCCCAGTCTGCTCATTCGTCAAGGTAAGAAGCAGCAAGGCCCTACTACTCCTAATGACACTACCAAGCCCCCTCAACCCCCGCACAGGGACGGCCTCTACACTCATGAACACCCTCGTAGAACACAGCAGTGGAGGCTACTGGAAGTAGAAATCGAAGGACGGGCTCATTGGAATGCGTGGAATGCTATCAGACACGTGTTTGATAACATTCCTCATTCCATTGCAGCGTTACATTGTGTCCATCCTGATCTCTACCTGCCCTGCTTTACACAACAGGGAAGAGACAGTATCTCATAGGGGTGGAGCCTTATCCTCCCTGACCCCCCCCCTGACCCCTCCCTGACCCCTCCCTGACGCCCCCCTGACCCCTCCCTGACCCCCCCTGACCCCTCCCTGACCCCTCCCTCCTCTGTTGTTCCTCTCAGGCCAAGGAGGAGAAGAGGGGAGGGACGGTGTTCGTGGGCCGCGTGGCGGTCCCGTGTGCCCGCGGTCAGGAGCAAGTCCACCGCCTCGTCCTCTCCCAGCATCAGCTGCAGCAGGTGCACCGCCTCCTCATGACCTAAGGCCCGCCCCCTCCGCCAGCCTGCATGCCTGCACACCATTGGTTGATTGCAGGCTCCTCCAATCAATGCACCACGGGTATACAAATACACACATACCTACATTCTTTTCACTCTCAACTCTCCTCAAGTCCTGTTCCATTTCTTATTGTTCCATGGAATCTCTCAGGATGGCATTGTGACACTACACACCACCTGGCCAATGGTCTTACACCTCCACGCCAAAGAGACACGCCAGTGTTCTCGTCTAGTTATAAATGACACTGTGGTACGTCAGACATTCAACATGTTGTCAGACTTTCTCTGTTAAAACAGCCTTTGAGTGTTGAGTGTTGTGTAGCCTTGGATCACTGCACTCCTGAAGGTTGCATTGGGATCTATTGGTTTTACATAACTCTGACATTTAAAAATCTAAATAAAAGTACATTTTGAGTTGATGATTTTGGCAGCACTAAATAGTTATCATTTGGGTAAATGGACGACAGCACAATGTTAATCCCTGTATTGCACTTCATGCCTAATCTGTTTTTGTCTTTTCTTTTTTCTACTGTGGTGATTTCTTTATTAACTATTTAACCTTCACCGTGTTGTACTATACCAGCAGGCAGGACCAAGCTAACCAGAACTCACCACTGACATAAGCTGTTAGTCACATGTGACGCTTTGTAGCTCTGTCAACGATTGAGGGTTAGGTTTGCTTGAGTATTGTAATGCTTTTTACTGTAATAATGTCATATTCTTGACTGGCTGTTTCAGGCCATTGAAATAAATGCAGTTCCACTGCCAATTCAAACATTGCTCTCTGATGACATAGTTCTGTTGGAAACTGAAAGCTAATGTTAAGGTATTGTACAATGTTTGGGATGTAGAATTTGAAAAAATAAATTAAATTAAAAACAATAAAAGTTTCAGTTTATTAGAAGCGTCAGGAAGTGTGCTGTATGTGCTTGTGTAACATTTTGGTCAATCATACTCACGGTAACCACTGTCAGAAGAGGACCAGGGCTCCTTCAATGCAGCAATGTCCTGGGATGGAGAGTCACTTTTACTGAATACACCAACCACAGTTAAATACACTTACTGAGAAACAATGGTCTGGTTTTCACAGTCAGCTAAACTCTCCCTTGCATCACATCCTCCAAGGAACAGACGATTGTTGTAAATGTTCTAGCACTCTGAGATTCTTTCTGAATGAAAAGTGCAATACAAATAAAATGCATTATTATTATTATTATTATTATTATTATTATTATTAGTTTGATATGTGGTCCTCTGTGGCTCAGATGGTACAGCATGGAAATAATATCGCATGGGTTGTGAGTTTGATTCCCGCTGGGACCATATGTACTGACAAATGTATGCACTCACTGCAATGTAAGTCGTTTTGGGTAAAAGGGTCAGCTAAATAAATATACTGTATAAGAAGCGTTCAGCGTAGCTGCTCACATTCTTAATTTAGGCCACTAGATGGCGACATTGGTGAATGAAATGAACTCCACTGTAGGTTGAACGTAGTGCTGTCGTGTGTTTCTTCTCCCCACTCCCTGACAAGAATTATGTGTAGTGTTTTGTAAAAAGTGTGGTTTAGATCTGCACATTTTGTGAAAAGCAGGAAATATGTTTGTATTGTTGCATAATTGCTGTGAGATAAGGGACACGAGTTTCAGTGTCTCAAGTTCCGATGTTAGCGTGAAAGTGATTGAGAAAAACTGTTAGAGACAATATCCATCAGATAAAAATGACATTATCAGATTAGAAGCAATGTTCTTTATAAGAGATATTCTGTCATTCCTCTGGAACGTTTGAAAGGTTCTGACAGGTTCTCTGAGGTTCTCACATGAAAGGCCTGGAGGTTCCAGGTTCTCTGTTCCAACCCAACATTCCACTGAGACGTTCCCTGTCCTCTGAGACAGACCTGAGTTATTCAGCATTTGACAACTTTATTTGACTCTGGAACAGGAAGGAATGCCCGTGCCAGGCCTGTGGTGTGTGTGTTTGTGTGTGCCTGTGTCTGTGTCTGTGTCTGTGTCTGTGTGCGTGCGTGCGTGCGGTGGGTGAGGAAGGAGTGGAAGGGAGGTGTCATTGTGCACTATGGGTGTAGACCTGGGTGTAGACAGGGTGTAGACCTGGTGATGAAACCCATACCTAACCTACCTAGCAGAATCAGTTGGTAAACACTTTTCATCCAAATAGAAAGGTGGTTAACTGAGTTTACTTGAGTTCGCCCTCCACTCACGATTCCCTGCAGCAGAATTGAGTTTCCCTTCACCATAGATATATACGTAGGGTCAGACTACTACATTACTACTATTTCAGTTTGGGTGTGAACAAATATCTAAACATGGCCTGCTGCATCACAAGTTTAATCACAAGCGTTCTAAGTTCTAAGTGTCCACAATAGGAGATGATGGTGGGAAAAAAAGTTTCATTTCACATACTGTACAAACTCTGGACCAGAGACATAGTTGGACATCTGCACAATCCTTGAGGATAGTATATTGATAAATACATTGGCTTTCAATTCATCATACATTCACTACTCTTATGTGCTAGTTGGGTGTTGATACAAATCACCACTTAACTATTCACCAGAACATTTTATGATGTTGTATATGGTATCATTGTAATCCTTGACCTTCAAAACATGGGGGTAGACATCACCTGGGGTGTGTTCCATCAACATCACTAAAGGAAAATCCAGGTTTATTCTGACAGGTCTCACGAGAGTTCTTAAAAATATCCAGGCATATTCTGATAAGTCTCGCGAGAGTTATCAAAAATAAGCCTGGATTTTCATTTAGCGACGTTGATGGAATACCCCCCTGTTCTATGTTATCATGTTTGGTTCAGGAGATATGAAGCAAAATACATTATTCGGCTATGGCGGAAAGGAAAATGCCCGCCACGGCCACTAGGAGGAGTTTTTGCGAGGAGGGCTCCACGTCTGAAAATGTTCAGGACCCCAAACTGTACAAGTGTACCAAGTTTTGTGCTTTTGTGAAAAAGTGAACTATTTTTTCACATATTAACCGGAATATACCAACTAGTGGACATATTTTAGATTGGAGCAAATCGCATGTGACTAGATTATGTGATAATGACGTCAGTCTGCTGCGTGGCACCACGTGAACGTTTTTACATTCCATTATGTTTTGTGAGATGGAACCTTTGTATTTTATTAATTACTAACTAAAAAACATATATATATTTTTAAAGACAACACCACACAGGCATTAATAAACACCTAATGGATCAGATTATGTAGAAAACTCAATTTTGACAAAAATGGAGATAGAACCTTCTAGAACGTCACGTGATGTCTGATTGACACCTGCGCATGCGCGTCGCTGATTGACACCTGCTCGTGCTGCCTGATTGAAGAGTCACTGTGGAGAGACTGTTACACGCTGACGCTTCTGTATTTAACCTCTCTTTGGAAGGTAAATAATAATAATAATAATAATAATAATAATAATAATGATCTAATTCTAAATGAACAACCTGTGTATGAATAGACAGATTAGTAAGTATTCTACAAGCTGTAACTGTCGTGCAACTGTGATAAGACAGATGCGCCATAGCAGCGCTAGTTAGGACCGAAATGTCCGTGGTCGTAGTGAAGTCGACGCGATGTTTACATGTTCAATAATATTAGCCAGTTAGTAATTAATACATCTAAAGCGATGGATTTTAACTGTAGACAACAGAAGCAACGATGAGTCCATTAGCTAATGTATGAAGTACAAAGTGGTTGTTAGTTAGCTAGCTACGTCTGGTCTCTTGCCTCGTGCAGCAGCACTTTGCGCCAGTATGTGGTCACGACTGTGGTCAGACATGTGCTCGTGACTGTCTTTAACTGTGTTCAAATGTACACGTGGTGGTCATGTCAAACTTTGCTATGTTAACATTGTAGAATGAGAAGTTTAATTTGTATGTTTCTTCCAGTTCCACTCCAGTGCATTCTGTCAACCCTCCCGTTTTTCCCGGGATTCTCCCGTATTTTACCTTTATTTCCGGTTGTGCTCCCGTTTAAATATTTTCCCATAAATCTCCCGTATTTTTAACCTATAATATAATATAATTTAACACTTAATTGTTGGACGTTGTCGCATGCGCACAATCGTTATATCCATGTCGGAGTTGACTTGTTTCCTCTCGTTTCTTGGGCTGCGTTCGTAATCTTGCTCTGAGATCGCCGGAACGCACACTAGGTGCAACGTCATAAAGGGACCACGTAATTTGATTGGACAAGAGGCATTCCATGAGTGGTGATCAGATTTCCAGAGCGTATTTACGAACGCAGCCTCGGTTATCTCCGTTTTGAAATCATCGCTGGTAGCATTGCGCCGCTCTTAAATTCCCATTGACATCATCGTGTCAAGTAATGTATAAATAAATGTGCTGAATTGATATGCCCTTTTGTGTTTTCATGCAGGGATGTTCAAAGTATTTTACTTTCAACCAGGTATCTGATTCTGATCACCTGTAGTCACTTACTTCATCATAGGAACTAGTTAACCCAATTCTTGTTGCACTGAAGCAGGTGGTTGATTGACTGTGTCCCCTTGTCTAAATGTAAGGGGTATGGTTTGTGGACGGTGGTGGGGGGGGCGTGCGGGGGATAACCCTTATTTTCAAATCCCAATGTTGACGTATGTTCCAGTGTTAACCCAAACCCTAACATGACGGGTCGAGCCAGAGCCAGACCGAGGGGTCGTGCACGCGGTCAAGAGACTGGGCCACCAGGGGCGCTGTCGGTGAGTTCATTAAGAATCCTTATACACATCAATTACCAACATATTGTAGGAATTAATTCTGCCCACAGGATTTCGCCGTTACGCATGGCTGTACCAACATGGCTGTATGAATTGAGGCTACTGTAGGGTCTTGATGGTCAAATCTTATGTAAATGTATAAATTTAAATGTGTGATGTGAGAACCCCTGATCTTGGAGAGAGCAACAGCAAGACACAATAATTTGGGCAAGGGTGATCACAAAATGTCAGAGGTTTTCCGGTATGAAGATTTTTATAAATTGTGTAGTGTATCCTCGATATAAATATAATAGGATGAGAATGGATCGGGCTAAATAATCCTATGATGGCATCTCTGCCAGAAGACAACAAATGTAATGCTGAATTTATAAGGTCACTATTGTATTCTGTCACTGTAATAGTTTTTAGGCATATCATTAATTCAGTTCTGACTGTATTTGAATGCTCTTGCACTGCTAATTGAGTGGTTAAGATTACTTCACTTACCTTTATGAGTTTTCACAGTAATTTTGTGGAGTGTTGTTGATATGAAACATGAGTTATTATAGGAACTGGTAAGGGCTTTCAATAAAGTATTTTTGATTACATTTTAATGTTTTTTCTTAAAGGCTCCCCCTCAGGAGGAAGCACGGCCAGTTCACTCCACTTCTGAGGGTCAACTTGTGGGTCGTGGAAGACAGAAAATTGCCCCGGGACTTGTGTCCTCAGAAGGTGCTGTGTTCTATGGTCATTTAAAGTAGCTAATGCATATTAGGGGTGCAACGGTTCTCTGTTTATATTGAACTGTATGGTTCGCCATCCACGGTTCAATATGCACCAGTGAATTTTCAGTGTATGATGCGTTCCATTGAGTTGGAGGTCGAGTTTGTCTGGAACGCAGTTGCTTCTGTAACTTGTTCAAATGTTTGTTCATGGCGAGTGGATTTGAGAGTTGAGGGAACGAAAACAGTGAACAGAAACGTTACTGCAAGCATTGATTAATCATGTCTTTCTGCGCATATGGTCTACCTGTCAAGCCTTTAATCGGACTGGTAGTGCACTTTTACTTTTAATTCTTCCTCTCCTATACCAGTAGTCAAGCCTAACATTTTACATTTGAAATGTGTTCAATCAATGTGTTTAATGTGAAATGAGAGTGAGTGAAACTGCATTATTTCTCTGCCCTTTGTTTCCACAGATCTTCTTAAGATATCTTCAGGCTTTCAGCAGGTGAAGATCGGAGAGAGGGGTGGACGCCGTGGTGATTTCCATGATGTAGGAATCAACACCAGGCAGGCCATGGAGCATGTCAAGGAATCCAAGACTGGTGTGTTAGCCAGCCATTACATGGTCACAATTATAGTGTCGTTTTAGAATAATGAACAACATGATAAATCCATGTATGAAATCCTCATTAAACCCATTGCAGAAGAATGTCATTGTTCTGTTTTCTGTAATATAATGCTGTCATCTGTGATATGTCTTCAGGGTCCTCTGGCTCTCCTATTCAACTGAAAGCCAACTTCTTCCGCATCCTTTCCCGCCCTCAGTGGGTGCTTTACCAGTACCATGTGGACTACAAGCCCCCCATAGAGTCCCGCCGCCTGCGTTCTGCCCTCTTGTATCATCATAACGAGACGCTAGGCTCAGCCCGCACCTTTGATGGAGCCCTCCTCTTCCTGCCTCACAGACTTGAGAACCGGGTACAGTACACGAGAGGGTTCGGTTCTTCTGATGGCTCCATCACTCGGATTTGTGATAGACTAAGATCATAATTTACCAAACGGCATGTAAGAACTTGTCAAAGTAGTTAACTGTTAATTGTTGGAGCAAGAGTGAAAAACATACTAACTACAGTATGATCTAAAGCTGATGGATCAGCTCCCACATGCTGTTTTGAGAAGCATGTTGTAATTGTAATTCATTGAGAAACCTTGACACAGAGCTTCCATTGTATTTTGTAGGAAACTGTACTTCAGTCTCGGACCAACCATGGAGAGGATGTCCAGATCACGATCACTCTGACCAATGAGCTGCCACCCACCTCTCCAGTGTGCCTGCAGTTCTACAACATCATCTTCAGAAGGTCAGAGCACCCAGTGAAAGGTTATGGTTGTGTTGACCTATAATAAGACACAAACTCACGTTTCTTTGCTCGGCTGCCCTCGGACAGGCGGTTCAGGACCATGTTCGCAAGGACAAACAGACTGAAGCTCAGCTTCTACCCCAGGGCCATTCAGGCCCTGAACACAGCAAAGACCTAGGTTCTAGGCCCTGGACAATCTAGACAATTTGATGGCAGCTACTAGATTGAAATCAAGTGCAATACTGAAACACAACTGTGAACATTTCAAACCTGCAAACTGCGACACTTTAAATGAATGTGCAATAACACTATGTGCAATATGACAACCCTCGGGTACATAAGGTTCAGAGATAGGAAATGTTAGAATAGGTATAGCATAGCATAGAGTACAGCACAGTGTTTTAATTTGTATAGTATAGTATAGTGGATAGTGTACATAGCCTTTATTTATGTAAACCAGCTCTTTTCCCTTCTTGTTTTTAGTTTTTTTCCTAGCACCAGGGGAGCCCCCCCTCCCAAATGTCGTTGTTTGGTACCTGTACTATATCAATGACAATAAAGACCATTCATTCATTCATTCATTCTCTGTCGGTCTCTATTCCGTCATTGTCTGTAAAAATGTTTTTCTCTGTTTGTTCTAGGGTGCTGCGGATACTAAACATGCAACAAATTGGACGCCATTACTACGACCCAAATGAACCACTCAATATCCCACAGCACAGGTCTGTGCCTTACCTGTCTCGGCAGTGGTTTTACCCATAAAGACAAAAGAGACAGAATAAAGATGTTGTTGTGTCCTTCATTGTGTGGCATGTTGTATGCATGTGCTCTTCAGACTGACCATCTGGCCTGGCTTCACCACCACCATCCTGCAGTATGAGTCGGGCATCATGCTAAGTATGGATGTGAGCCACAAGGTTCTGCGCAGTGAAACAGTGCTCGCTTTCATGGGCAATCTCAAGCAGCAGTGTGGGGACCAGCGCTTCATGGAGGCCTGCACCAAGGAGCTGGTGGGCCAAATTGTCCTCACCAAGTAAGACCCACCACTAGATGAACGCAGAGATACAACTGTTGTTTCTCTACGGTAACGCTTTACAGTAATGCAGAGTAGGTACTAAGCACTAAGCTCTACTTAGATTTGTGCATATTCATATTTATTTATTTTTTAAAAACTAAATGTTTATTCAACCTTATAATAACCACTTTTACATTGTTGCAAAGAAACATTCACATTTATAACAACCAACTGTCTATGGGAATTTTTTCTCTCAGGTACAATAACAAGACCTACAGGATTGATGATATCGCATGGGACCACACTCCTACTAACACATTCAAGAGAGGGGACTCTGACATCTCCTTCAAAGAATACTACAAAACTGTAGGTGTTGTCTCATAAACTTAAACTATCAGACCATATCACTGACCATGTGTCACAGTAACCACTGAACTCATTATGATTTAACACTTTCATTCAGCAATATAGTCTGGACATCACCGACAACCGGCAGGCCCTTCTGGTAAGCCATGTGAAGAAGATGGGCCCTTCTGGGGGGCCGCCCCCTGGCCCAGCCATGCTCATCCCTGAGTTCTGCTACCTTACAGGTACCACTGACTTGACACTAGAGAAACCTCACAAACACTACTTATGGACAGTATTTATTTTAGTATTATATACACTGCTACTTTATTTTTTATTTTTTATAGGCCTGACGGACAAGATGCGCAGTGACTTCAACATCATGAAGGACCTGGCCACCCACACCAGACTGAACCCAGAGCAGAGGGAGCAGCGTCTCAATCGCTTTGTCAATAACATCCACAAGTACGTCACACTCTATATGGTTTGACTATGAGCAGCCTTGCACTGATGTAATGTTGACTCTACACCCCAGCTTTAAGTGGTTACAATATTGATATCACAACGTTGATTGCAAAACTGACCACCTTGCAGGAACCCTGAGGCTGAGGCTGAAATTAATACCTGGGGGCTCAACTTTGACAACAAACTCCTGAACCTCACAGGCAGAGTCCTCCCTACTGAGAGGATTATCCAAGGATCCAGATCGGTATTGTATACATCAGAAATGATGTCCCCAGTGTGGCTTATTACAGTACTTGTTACCTGCAGTTTGAAGCTCTTGCTAAACATTTCTGTTTTACTGCAACATGTACTGATCTAGCTCCAAACAAGAATGTTTGCTGGTCATGTATTTGCATGTATATGCCTGTCATAATCTGTGATTGCAACAAACTAAAAAAACTTTTTTTTTCTTTTTCTTTTGTCTCCCAGTACGACTACAACGCTTTGGCAGCAGACTGGTCCAAAGAAATGAGGGGGATCCCCCTGATCAGCAGCCGGCCACTGGACAACTGGATCATGTTCTTTACCCACCGCAACGCTGACGTAGCCCACGCCCTCCTGGACGGCTTAAATAAGGTGTCCCCACCCATGGGCATCCGCATGCAGAGGCCTGTTATGTGAGTTCTCACTCTGGGTTGGAGGAGACTGGAAGGAGGCACACACACACACACACACACACACAGTGCTATAGCACCACCTAGTGGCAGGGAGCAACATATGATACCTAAGTTGATTACAACGGTGAGTCCAGCTGTGAATGGGCACAGCTAGAATTAAGGTTCCAAGCTTGAGTTAATGAGCACTTTAAGCTGCAGTATTGTACCACAGGTGTTTTACAAAGCCTTGAGTATTCTTTGCCAATCATACTTGGGTGTTATCTGAAAATGAACATGGTATCATCAGTGGAAGTCCCATTGGTTAGATGTCCCAGTGCTTTGACAGTTTTGGTCTGTGTACAGGGTGGAGTACGAGGACCGCCAGGAGTCTCTGCTCAGGGCTCTGCAGCACAACGTTACAGAGACCACCCAGATGGTTAGTCTCTGAGCATAACATGTCTAGCAATCGTCTTAATCTGTGTCCAGGTAACCACCTCTAGGTGTTGAATGAGGACTAAAGCATGTGTGTTACCTCCTCAGGTGGTGGTGATCCTCCCCAGCAACAGGAAGGATAAGTATGACAGTGTGAAGAAGTACCTGTGTGTGGACTGTCCCACCCCCAGCCAGTGTGTGTTGGCTCGCACCCTTTCCCGCCAACAGGTCGTCATGACTGTGGCCACCAAGATTGCCCTGCAGATGAACTGCAAGATGGGAGGAGAGCTCTGGAGTGTGGAGATCCCAGTAAGTCGCACAGTGAATTGAAATAAACCCAAAGTCACAAATGTTGTTGGGGCCCAGTATATAAAAAAACGGCTGTGCACATACAGACCAATGCTCATGATAAGTTTAAAGTGGAATTTTATTATTTGTTGTCGAATCCCAGCTCGCCAGACCCGGATATGGCCGGGGCACACACAGGGAGCGGCATATTGAGCGGCCGCTCCCGAGGGCGGTATAGGAATATTTCCGGACAAGGATCCGTCGCGCGACAGCGCCCCCGGGGTGCCGGAATAACGGTGCTGGGCTCGAGGAGCCAGTCAGCTAGTCTGCCTGGCGATCTCCTCTGGGACTGCCGGCCACGGGGTCGTGCGGCGGATCCTACGCAATAGGCAGGGGATAATTGGATGCTAGGTTGGGTTCAATTGGATACCAAATTGGGTGAAAAAGGGGATAAAATCTGAAAAACAAATTTCAAAAAAAAAAAACGGTGAAGATATACAGTATATATATAAACGGTCAAGATATCTCGCTTTGAATGCCGTCATCAGTCCTGATGTTCCAAATTGCTCAAGATTCCCGATTCCAGATTATATTAACTCTGGGGCTTTTTTAGGAAGTAAACATAGACTTTGAGTTTTGATAGCTATGATACGTTTTGAAATGATGATAGTTTGAGACGGTATGCATTATGGATTGACCAGAAATACACATGAACATGAATTTTGGATAAACTTTCCCTTTTTAATGTGGATAACATTTATCTGACTGAATACCTCTCATGGGTGCAGGTACAATTTCTACAGCGTGTTCTATTTCTACAACCACACATTTCACACCTATGTGATCTCCATCCACAATCTTATGTTCCACCCCATGTATCTCAATAGAAGCATGTGCTAAACCAAACTTTGTAAGGTGTAACTTCACCTGCCTCTGTTTCACAGCTCCAGCAGCTGATGATCGTGGGCATTGACTGCTACCACGACATAGCTGCAGGGAACAGGTCCATTGGAGCTCTGGTGGCCAGTCTCAACAAGGGCATGTCCAGGTATGTGGATGAGCATGGAGAAGCATGGCCTTGGGTTATGAATGTGCTCTTTACCACCAATGTTGGTAGCCAGTACCAACTGATTCCTCTTGTTTTCCAGGTGGTTCTCCAAGTGTGTGGTTCAGAGCCGTGGTCAGGAGATCATGGATGGCTTGAAAGTGGCTCTGCAAGGCAAGTTCAATGAAACAACAAAGCATTTCAAATAAGATACCATATCAAAATTGACCACTGACTGCCACATTGTAACAATGTCTTCCAAGTCTTCTTTTCAACATAATCCCTCAGAGAAGCATGAGAATGATCCCTAGTATCCTAAGTACAGGCTCTCTTTCCCAGGTGCACTGAAGGCCTGGCTGAAGCACAACCAGTGCCTGCCCTCACGCATCATTATCTACAGAGACGGAGTGGGGGACGGGATGCTGCAGAGTGTGGTCAACTACGAAGTGCCACAGATCCTGGACTCAATCAGCACCATGGGAAAGGACTACACGTAAGAGGACCTTAAGGACCTACACCTTAATTGAGGATTTCTAACATACTTTAACATACTCTAACATTTTTCATGTCTTTCTACCAACATATTTTAGTACGAGATGGCAATTAGAGCGTATTAAGGCCGACATATCTTCAGTGTTTCCTCTAGGATTTTTCACATTAGTGGCGGAGTGGTAAAAAAAAAAAAATTGCACGCACATGAAACGCGCACTGGCGCTCAAAACAAAGACGTAATTTCACCAAAAACTAAAGGGTGGCAACATAAAAAAATAAAAAAAAACGGTGATTTTTATATAGAAGGTGATCAAATACCAAGATATCCTACAGCTGCAGCAGAACATGCGGAACGCGCATACAGCACTGAACATATACATGTGACTGACAGATACGCCCAAGACACACACACACACACACAGAGAAAGATCATCAGCTCATCGAATATGAAGTACACAGGGAACCGGGAACGCGCATACAGCACTGAACAACATCCGTAGAATATAAACTTGCGACTTACAGTCACAATGAAAGATCAGCTCATCAATACAAAGTATTGCAAGCCTACATGAGAGTACACGCACAAAACCGTCTAAAGTTACTCATTAACTGTTTACACAAGTAAAATCACAGTGTGACAGTCAGATGGAGCATTCGGTAAACAACCAACAGCAAGGTAATGCTATCAGCTGAGTTAAAGAAAACCAACTTTTACCTTTGATGACACCGACATGAGCCCTGCTTACCCGTACCTCTGCCGTTCTGTTCGTGGTGATTTTAGAGGCTATAGATAATTGTTGCCCCGCGCATATTGCCCTGTAATTAGACCATGCGACCACACCTTGTGTCTCTTATTGTCCAAATGTTCCCTGAATTTTAGATGCATGTTTTTCCAGCATCCGTTGTCAATAAAGATTCGACTCCCCTTCTTTTCCCCTGCCAATACTGTGTCGTTTATGACATTTACCAACGTTTATGCTATAGTTCGATGCTAGCGTTAGGTGCGAGGCTGCTCGGTTAACCCATTTGCAGGAACATTATTTGTTTCACAAAATAGCCTGATTTAGTTGACCATGAACATCAGAGACTACATTACGAATGTTCATTTAAAATACTTGTATACTGAGCACTGGTATAAGCACATGAACCAGAGAACAGCAGTAAATGCAATAACCCACAGTCGTCGCTGATGTTGCATTTTCGATTAGGATACGGGATTAAAGGGACCGGCGACGGGCGAAGGGAGAGGAGAGGGATTTCCTGAAATCCGCTAAATTCTGACCAATCACAAAATTGCTTTGCAAGCGCGTTGCCGACGAGGTTAATTGCAACATCGGAACGAAATCGGAACGAAATGTAGGTCTGAAAGCGGCCTAAATCTAGCTTAAATCTGCTTTTTCTTTTTCTATTCTCCGATCATAATTCCTCGCTGCCTTTCTCGTTGCGCAGCCTGAATCAATTAGTGGCGGAGAAAATGTATTTGTGGCGGCCCGCCACGAATCAATGCATATAGAGGAAACACTGTGTCTTAATAACCAGGGTTCCCTTTAACACATTCAATCACCAATCATTCTGATCGTATTTTCTCTCTTCCCCTCCTAGACCCAAACTCACAGTGGTGGTTGTGAAGAAGCGGATCAGTTCCAGGTTCTTTGCCCAAGTTGGCGGCAAGATGGCCAACCCACCCCCTGGAACAGTCATCGACACTGAGGTCACCCGCCCAGAATGGTATCGATTCAATACGCAATTCAGAAAATATGTTGTTTTTCCAGAGATGTGCTATGTCTGCTTTATCCAGTCTTAAAACGGTGGCTACAGTTGCAATTTCCCATTTTCAGGTACGACTTCTTCATTGTCAGCCAAGCTGTTAGACAGGGAAGCGTCTCCCCAACCCACTACAATGTGGTGTATGACAGCAGTGGACTGAAGCCTGACCACATGCAGAAACTGACCTACAAACTCTGCCACATGTACTTCAACTGGCAGGTATGCTGGGTTGTCTTTCCAGTAGTAGTTTTAAAGGGGAGGTTTACCCGAACTTTCATTATTTCGTGTGCAGCTGCATCATAGCTATCAAAACGTGTGAGGTCTGTTGTGACGGGGAGAGAGGGGGGGATCTTGGGAGTTTGGAACATCAGGGCATTCAAAGCGAGATATATTTACTCAGAGATTGTTTTATAACATGATTCTTTGTGTGTGGATATGTCTACTTTAGAGTAATGAAAACAACAAATGCACAAAATTACAGGGTAAAAGTCTGCTTAAACTATTCTCTTGGTCAGTAATTCAAATGCAGGCATGAACAGGGTGTAGTTCACATTGAAACACATCTTAAACCTACTGATACGTATCCATATTGGTTATGAAATCAAACATACTGTATTTACATATGGTTTTCCCATTTCAGGCATGCAAGTTGTTTTTTGATGCATAAATTGTCGTTGATTTTGTCTCCCCCAATTATTTCAGGGGATCATCCGAGTGCCTGCACCCTGTCAGTATGCCCACAAGCTTGCTTTCCTGGTGGGACAGAGCATCCACAGAGAGCCCAACATGAAGCTGGATGACTTCCTCTACTACCTGTGAGAGGGGAGCAGCTACTACATTGGGTAGAGCGGACATTTGTTATTCATAGCAGAGTTCTAGATCCTAGAGTATGGAGATGAGGACTCGTCGTATGTGTGGCTGAGGTTTGGAGTGTTTGACTGGTTGTTGCTTTAGTTAACAATGTTATGACTCAAGAATCCAATGGGTTTTATTTGTTAGACTATGTTTCATGTTGATGTTGGTGGGTCCATGTTTAAAAACTGTGGAATTTAGAACCATGTCTGTTCTTCCCTTTCAATTTCTATGTTCTTACGTGTGTGTGTGTGTGTGTGTGTGTGTGTGTGTGTGTGTGTGTGTGTGTGTGTGTACGTGCACGCAGCAGGGCTTACTGATGTGCATCTCTACTGCAGGCTGCTCTATACTTCACCAGAGAGACTGTTATTAACTATGAAGTGTTGATGCTTAAGCAGAATAATGCCAAGCCTGATTGGTTTCTCTGTCCCCCTGTCCCCCTCTGCATCTGTGCATTCAGGTGACCTAACACTAGCCTGTGATTGGCTCTCCCCCATTTGGCCATGCCCCATCCTGTAATAAACTGTAACGATAAAAACAAGGTGGTAACCATAATAATATTTAAAATTGTAAAAGAACAAAAACATTAGACTGTAAGAAATTAAATTAGATTGCCATCTTCGATGCCGTCCCATGTGTCAAAACGTGTGTGGAGCTATTGCATGTCCTTATTTGGGCGAAAAGAGAGAGGGCAGAGGGCCTCTGGGAACAAATTTGTGTTTTCAATTGTCCAGAAACCAATCAGGAATTTAGGAGGTATTTGAGGACTACAATAAAAAGGGTAACAGTTTGTGAAGATTGTGTCCTTGTTTATTTTTCGTTTGTTGTTGAATGAGAGAGTGAAAAGACTCGGGAGGCAAATGAGGTTGGTTTGAAGGAGGTGGAGAGAAAAATAATGTAATACTTTACTTATTAGTGCCCCTACAGTCATTGTGGTGGTGACCTCATATATGCAGGGGGGCAAACTTGTCACATTTCTGCTAAATTAGCAGTTTTTACTTCAAAATAGGTCATCCACGTGAATCGTGTAGATTTGCAAAAAATATATTTGGTGGGGGGGGGGGGGGGGGTCTACGTCTCATCCAAGTCACATGATGACTATTCTTCTAACTAATCTTCCTGTCTGCTAAACTCCGCTGCTGTTGAAATAACTTTTAGCTTCATGCAGCTAGGTACAATTCTAGACAGTGTGGTGGACACAGTCACAGTAAACAACCTGCTTTCAACATAATTATGTGGGTGTTAAGGTTAGGACCGCCGGTGAGACCACCATCAGTGCTAGCGCTATCCATCTACCACCGCTAGTGCTCAAAAAGTGTCACCTTTTTGGGCCATCACCAGTTTGCACCCCTGAGCTACCTGAAGAGCACTTTGGAGTGAACTTGCCTGCCCTCTCTGCCTGCACTGCCCTGCCCTGCCTGCCCTCTCTACCTGCCTGCACTGCCCTGCCCTGCCTGCCCTCTCTACCTGCCTGCCCTGCTTGCTGACCCTCCTGATCTGCCTGCTTCACTATAGAAGCTCTGCCCCTATTCCCCGGAATCAATAAATACACCCAGCTTTGGGTTTTACTCTCCATCTGCCTCTTGTGTTCTGCACTAGTCTATCTAGTTTTTTCCATCCACTCTTGTTCTTGTGCCCGTTCCTCGCTTCTGTCTTGTCTGGGACTTTAAGCTGTTTGCTTCATAATTAATTAATTAATTATAATTTTTAATTGTAATTTAATGTAATTGTTATTTAATTAATTAATGCTTCATAGCAGTCCCACACCACATCCACTCTGTCAACACTTTCCAAGTAAGGTGCAACAACTGAAATACCTACATTCATAGCCTAATAGACAATTCTGGACTTAGAGAACTATAGTAAATAAATTATTATATGAAATATATTATGAAAATGGAATATGCATATTCTCAGATACTGCGATTTCATTTTAATCATTCTCAGTCACAACGTCACTGATTTCACCACTAACTATTCACCAGAACATTTTATGATGTTGTATATGGTATCATTGTAATCCTTGACCTTCAAAACATGGGGGTAGACATCACCTGTTCTGTGTTATCATGTTTGGTTGAGGAGATATGAAGCACAATGCGGCTATGGCGGAAAGGAAAATGCCCGCCATGGCCACTAGGAGGAGTTTTTGCGAGGGCTCCACGTCTGAAAATGTTCAGGACAACAAACTGTACAAGTGTACCAAGTTTGGTGCTTTTATGAAAAAGTGAACTATTTTTTCACATATTAACCGGACTATACCAACTAGTGGACATAGTTTAGATTGGAGCAAATCGCATGTGACTAGATACTATAGCCCACTATACAATGAGTATGTGTACAGTGTCTAGTAAGACATTTGTTTTACTTCCTTTGAGTCGAAAATAATGCCCGTCGTGTATTCAATAAATAACATATTTATAGAATTCAGTATTCTGTGAACCAATGAATGACAGGAGAATTGGATGACGTGCGCAGTGATACTCAGTGATTACTGCGCCATTACACTACCAGAAAATAGTCCCTCTCCTACCCATCTGTATAGACGTGCGCAGTGATACGCAGTGCGCAGTGATACTGAGTGAGAAGCCCTATAAATCACCTGACGCAGTTCGTTTAGCAGACAGTTGAGAGTTGAAAGAAGTCAAGTCACCATGTAAGTACATCTAATGTGTTCTGTGAGAAAATAGAGCTAGCTACACGATGTTTATGACCTTACATGCTGCCAGATAATCACTGTCAAAGTCATTAAAGAATATAAGCTTTTAATTGAGCCACACGAGATGGTTTCAAGTCCAGTTGCCCGTTGTGACGAGCTAGTTTAGACAGGCCGCCTGTTCTAACGCAATGTTTAAATGTTCAATACTATTAGCCAGTTAGTAATTAATACATCTAAAGCAATGAATTTTAACTGTAGACTACAGAAGCAACGATGACTCCATTGGCTAATGTATGAAGTACAAAGTGGTTGTTAGTTAGCTAGCTACGTCTGGTCTCTTGCCTCGTGCAGCAGCACTTTGCGCCAGTACGACTGTGGTCAGACATGTGCTCGTGACTGTCTTTAACTGTGTTCAAATGTACACGTGGTGGTCATGTCAAACTTCGCTATGTTAACATTGTAGAATGAGAAGTTTAATTTGTATGTTTCTTCCAGTTCCACTCCAGTGTTACCGTAATCCAAAACCTAAAATGACGGGTCGAGCCAGAGCCAGACCGAGGGGTCTTGCACGCGGTCAAGAGACTGGGCCACCAGGGGCGCTGTCGGTGAGTTCATTAAGAATCCTTATACACATTAATTCTGCCCACAGGATTTCGCCGTTACGCATGGCTGTACCAACATGGTTGTATGAATTGAGGCTACTGTAGGGTCTTGATGGTCAAATCTTATGTAAATGTATACATGTAAATGTGTGATGTGAGAACCCCTGATCTTGGAGAGAGCAACAGCAAGACACAATCATTTGGGCAAGGGTGATCACAAAATGTCAGAGGTTTTCCGGTATGAAGATTTTATAAATTGTGTAGTGTATCCTCGATATAAATATAATAGGATGAGAATGGATCAGGCTAAATAATCCTATGATGGCATCTCTGCCAGAAGACAACAAATGTAATGCTGAATTTATAAGGTCACTATTGTATTCTGTCACTGTAATAGTTTTTAGGCATATCATTAATTCAGTTCTGACTGTATTTGAATGCTCTTGCACTGCTAATTGAGTGGTTAAGATTACTTCACTTACCTTTATGAGTTTTCACAGTCATTTTGTGGAGTGTTGTTGATATGAAACATGAGTTATTATAGGAACTGGTAAGGGCTTTCAATAAAGTATTTTTGATTACATTTTAATGTTTTTTCTTAAAGGCTCCCCCTCAGGAGGAAGCACGGCCAGTTCACTCCACTTCTGAGGGTCAACTTGTGGGTCGTGGAAGACAGAAAATTGCCCCGGGACTTGTGTCCTCAGAAGGTGCTGTGTTCTATGGTCATTTAAAGTAGCTAATGCATATTAGGGGTGCAACGGTTCTCTGTTTATATTGAACTGTATGGTTCGCCATCCACGGTTCAATATGCACCAGTGAATTTTCAGTGTATGATGCGTTCCATTGAGTTGGAGGTCGAGTTTGTCTGGAACGCAGTTGCTTCTGTAACTTGTTCAAATGTTTGTTCATGGCGAGTGGATTTGAGAGTTGAGGGAACGAAAACAGTGAACAGAAACGTTACTGCAAGCATTGATTAATCATGTCTTTCTGCGCATATGGTCTACCTGTCAAGCCTTAAGTGCACTTTTACTTTTAATTCTTCCTCTCCTATACCAGTAGTCAAGCCTAACATTTTACATTTGAAATGTGTTCAATCAATGTGTTTAATGTGAAATGAGAGTGAGTGAAACTGCATTATTTCTCTGCCCTTTGTTTTCACAGATCTTAAGATATCTTCAGGCTTTCAGCAGGTGAAGATCGGAGAGAGGGGTGGACGCCGTGGTGATTTCCATGATGTAGGAATCAACACCAGGCAGGCCATGGAGCATGTCAAGGAATCCAAGACTGGTGTGTTAGCCAGCCATTACATGGTCACAATTATAGTGTAGTTTTAGAATAATGAACAACATGATACATCCATGTATGAAATCCTCATTAAACCCATTGCAGAAGAATGTCATTGTTCTGTTTTCTGTAATATAATGCTGTCATCTGTGATATGTCTTCAGGGTCCTCTGGCTCTCCTATTCAACTGAAAGCCAACTTCTTCCGCATCCTTTCCCGCCCTCAGTGGGTGCTTTACCAGTACCATGTGGACTACAAGCCCCCCATAGAGTCCCGCCGCCTGCGTTCTGCCCTCTTGTATCATCATAACGAGACGCTAGGCTCAGCCCGCACCTTTGATGGAGCCCTCCTCTTCCTGCCTCACAGACTTGAGAACCGGGTACAGTACACGAGAGGGTTCGGTTCTTCTGATGGCTCTATCACTCGGATTTGTGATAGACTAAGATCATAATTTACCAAACGGCATGCAAGAACTTGTCAAAGTAGTTAACTGTTAATTGTTGGAGCAAGAGTGAAAAACATACTAACTACAGTATGATCTAAAGCTGATGGATCAGCTCCCACATGCTGTTTTGAGAAGCATGTTCTAATTGTAATTCATTGAGAAACCTTGACACAGAGCTTCCATTGTATTTTGTAGGAGACTGTACTTCAGTCTCGGACCAACCATGGAGAGGATGTCCAGATCACGATCACTCTGACCAATGAGCTGCCACCCACCTCTCCAGTGTCCCTGCAGTTCTACAACATCATCTTCAGAAGGTCAGAGCACCCAGTGAAAGGTTATGGTTGTGTTGACCTATAATAAGACACAAACTCACGTTTCTTTGCTCGGCTGCCCTCGGACAGGCGGTTCAGGACCATGTTCGCAAGGACAAACAGACTGAAGCTCAGCTTCTACCCCAGGGCCATTCAGGCCCTGAACACAGCAAAGACCTAGGTTCTAGGCCCTGGACAATCTAGACAATTTGATGGCAGCTACTAGATTGAAATCAAGTGCAATACTGAAACACAACTGTGAACATTTCAAACCTGCAAACTGCGACACTTTAAATGAATGTGCAATAACACTATGTGCAATATGACAACCCTCGGGTACATAAGGTTCAGAGATAGGAAATGTTAGAATAGGTATAGCATAGCATAGAGTACAGCACAGTGTTTTAATTTGTATAGTATAGTGGATAGTGTACATAGCCTTTATTTATGTAAACCAGCTCCTTTCCCTTCTTGTTTTTAGCTTTTTTCCTAGCACCAGGGGAGCCCCCCCTCCCAAATTTCATTGTTTGGTACCTGTACTATATCAATGACAATAAAGACCATTCATTCATTCATTCATTCTCTGTCGGTCTCTATTCCGTCATTGTCTGTAAAAATGTTTTTCTCTGTTTGTTCTAGGGTGCTGCGGATACTAAACATGCAACAAATTGGACGCCATTACTACGACCCAAATGAACCACTCAATATCCCACAGCACAGGTCTGTGCCTTACCTGTCTCGGCAGTGGTTTTACCCATAAAGACAAAAGAGACAGAATAAAGATGTTGTTGTGTCCTTCATTGTGTGGCATGTTGTATGCATGTGCTCTTCAGACTGACCATCTGGCCTGGCTTCACCACCACCATCCTGCAGTATGAGTCGGGCATCATGCTGAGTATGGATGTGAGCCACAAGGTGCTGCGCAGTGAAACAGTGCTCGCTTTCATGGGCAATCTCAAGCAGCAGTGTGGGGACCAGCGCTTCATGGAGGCCTGCACCAAGGAGCTGGTGGGCCAAATTGTCCTCACCAAGTAAGACCCACCACTAGATGAACGCAGAGATACAACTGTTGTTTCTCTACGGTAACGCTTTACAGTAATGCAGAGTAGGTACTAAGCACTAAGCTCTACTTAGATTTGTGCATATTCATATTTATTTAAAAAAAAAAAAAGTTTATTCAACCTTATAATAACCACTTTTACATTGTTGCAAAGAAACATTCACATTTATAACAACCAACTGTCTATGGGAATTTTTTCTCTCAGGTACAATAACAAGACCTACAGGATTGATGATATCGCATGGGACCACACTCCTACTAACACATTCAAGAGAGGGGACTCTGACATCTCCTTCAAAGAATACTACAAAACTGTAGGTGTTGTCTCATAAACTTAAACTATCAGACCATATCACTGACCATGTGTCACAGTAACCACTGAACTCATTATGATTTAACACTTTCATTCAGCAATATAGTCTGGACATCACCGACAACCGGCAGGCCCTTCTGGTAAGCCATGTGAGGAAGATGGGCCCTTCTGGGGGGCCGCCCCCTGGCCCAGCCATGCTCATCCCAGAGTTCTGCTACCTTACAGGTACCACTGACTTGACACTAGAGAAACCTCACAAACACTACTTATGGACAGTATTTATTTTAGTATTATATACACTGCTACTTTTTATTTATTTTTAATAGGCCTGACGGACAAGATGCGCAGTGACTTCAACATCATGAAGGACCTGGCCACCCACACCAGACTGAACCCAGAGCAGAGGGAGCAGCGTCTCAATCGCTTTGTCAATAACATCCACAAGTACGTCACACTCTATATGGTTTGACTATGAGCAGCCTTGCACTGATGTAATGTTGACTCTACACCCCAGCTTTAAGTGGTTACAATATTGATATCACAACGTTGATTGCAAAACTGACCACCTTGCAGGAACCCTGAGGCTGAGGCTGAAATTAATACCTGGGGGCTCAACTTTGACAACAAACTCCTGAACCTCACAGGCAGACTCCTCCCTACTGAGAGGATTATCCAAGGATCCAGATCGGTATTGAATACATCAGAAATGATGTCCCCAGTGTGGCTTATTACAGTACTTGTTACCTGCAGTTTGAAGCTCTTGCTAAACATTTCTGTTTTACTGCAACATGTACTGATCTAGCTCCAAACAAGAATGTTTGCTGGTCATGTATTTGCATGTATATGCCTGTCATAATCTGTGATTGCAACAAACTAAAAAACCTTTTTTTTTCTTTTTCTTTTGTCTCCCAGTACGACTACAACGCTTTGGCAGCAGACTGGTCGAAAGAAATGAGGGGGATCCCCCTGATCAGCAGCCGGCCACTGGACAACTGGATCATGTTCTTTACCCACCGCAACGCTGACGTAGCCCACGCCCTCCTGGACGGCTTAAATAAGGTGTCCCCACCCATGGGCATCCGCATGCAGAGGCCTGTTATGTGAGTTCTCACTCTGGGTTGGAGGAGACTGGAAGGAGGCACACACACACACACACACACACACACACACACACACACACAGTGCTATTGCACCACCTAGTGGCAGGGAGCAACATATGATACCTAAGTTAATTACAACGGTGAGTCCAGCTGTGAATGGGCACAGCTAGAATTAAGGTTCCAAGCTTGAGTTAATGAGCACTTTAAGCTGCAGTATTGTACCACAGGTGTTTTACAAAGCCTTGAGTATTCTTTGCCAATCATACTTGGGTGTTATCTGAAAATGAACATGGTATCATCAGTGGAAGTCCCATTGGTTAGATGTCCCAGTGCTTTGACAGTTTTGGTCTGTGTACAGGGTGGAGTACGAGGACCGCCAGGAGTCTCTGCTCAGGGCTCTGCAGCACAACGTTACAGAGACCACCCAGATGGTTAGTCTCTGAGCATAACATGTCTAGCAATCGTCCTAATCTGTGTCCAGGTAACCACCTCTAGGTGTTGAATGAGGACTAAAGCATGTGTGTTACCTCCTCAGGTGGTGGTGATCCTCCCCAGCAACAGGAAGGATAAGTATGACAGTGTGAAGAAGTACCTGTGTGTGGACTGTCCCACCCCCAGCCAGTGTGTGTTGGCTCGCACCCTTTCCCGCCAACAGGTCGTCATGACTGTGGCCACCAAGATTGCCCTGCAGATGAACTGCAAGATGGGAGGAGAGCTCTGGAGTGTGGAGATCCCAGTAAGTCGCACAGTGAATTGAAATAAACCCAAAGTCACAAATGTTGTTGGGGCCCAATATATAAAAAAACAGCTGTGCACATACAGACCAATGCTCATGATAAGTTTAAAGTGGAATTTTATTATTTGTTGTTTTCATTATTCAATAGACACATTAAAAACGATGAAGATATACAGTATATATATAAACGGTCAAGATATCTCGCTTTGAATGCCGTCATCAGTCCTGATGTTCCAAATTGCTCAAGATTCCCGATTCCAGATTATATTAACTCTGGGGCTTTTTTAGGAAGTAAACATAGACTTTGAGTTTTGATAGCAATGATACGTTTTGAAATGATGATAGTTTGAGACGGTATGCATTATGGATTGACCAGAAATACACATGAACATGAATTTTGGATAAACTTTCCCTTTTTAATGTGGATAACATTTATCTGACTGACTACCTCTCATGGGTGCAGGTACAATTTCTACAGCGTGTTCTATTTCTACAACCACACATTTCACACCTATGTGATCTCCATCCACAATCTTATGTTCCACCCCATGTATCTCAATAGAAGCATGTGCTAAACCAAACTTTGTAAGGTGTAACTTCACCTGCCTCTGTTTCACAGCTCCAGCAGCTGATGATCGTGGGCATTGACTGCTACCACGACATAGCTGCAGGGAACAGGTCCATTGGAGCTCTGGTGGCCAGTCTCAACAAGGGCATGTCCAGGTATGTGGATGAGCATGGAGAAGCATGGCCTTGGGTTATGAATGTGCTCTTTACCACCAATGTTGGTAGCCAGTACCAACTGATTCCTCTTGTTTTCCAGGTGGTTCTCCAAGTGTGTGGTTCAGAGCCGTGGTCAGGAGATCATGGATGGCTTGAAAGTGGCTCTGCAAGGCAAGTTCAATGAAACAACAAAGCATTTCAAATAAGATACCATATCAAAATTGACCACTGACTGCCACATTGTAACAATGTCTTCCAAGTCTTCTTTTCAACATAATCCCTCAGAGAAGCATGAGAATGATCCCTAGTATCCTAAGTGCAGGCTCTCTTTCCCAGGTGCACTGAAGGCCTGGCTGAAGCACAACCAGTGCCTGCCCTCACGCATCATTATCTACAGAGACGGAGTGGGGGACGGGATGCTGCAGAGTGTGGTCAACTACGAAGTGCCACAGATCCTGGACTCAATCAGCACCATGGGAAAGGACTACACGTAAGAGGACCTTAAGGACCTACACCTTAATTGAGGATTTCTAACATAATCAAAATTTTTCATGTCTTTCTACCAACATATTTTAGTACGAGATGGCAATTAGAGCGTATTAAGGCCTACATATCTTCAGTGTTTCCTCTAGGATTTTTCACATTAGTGGCGGAGTGGTAAAAAAATAATAATTGCACGCACATGAAACGCGCACTGGCGCTCAAAACAAAGACGTAATTTCACCAAAAACTAAAGGGTGGCAACATAAAAAAAACGGTGATTTTTATATAGAAGGTGATCAAATACCAAGATATCCTACAGCTGCAGCAGAACATGCGGAACGCGCATACAGCACTGAACATATACATGTGACTGACAGATACGCCCAAGACACACACACACACACACAGAGAAAGATCATCAGCTCATCGAATATGAAGTACACAGGGAACCGGGAACGCGCATACAGCACTGAACAACATCCGTAGAATATAAACTTGCGACTTACAGTCACAATGAAAGATCAGCTCATCAATACAAAGTATTGCAAGCCTACATGAGAGTACACACACAAAACCGTCTAACGTTACTCATTAACTGTTTACACAAGTAAAATCACAGTGTGACAGTCAGTTGGAGCATTCGGTAAACAACCAACAGCAAGGTAATGCTATCAGCTGAGTTAAAGAAAACCAACTTTTACCTTTGATGACACCGACATGAGCCCTGCTTACCCGTACCTCTGCCGTTCTGTTCGTGGTGATTTTAGAGGCTATAGATAATTGTTGCCCCGCGCATATTGCCCTGTAATTAGACCATGCGACCACACCTTGTGTCTCTTATTGTCCAATTGTTCCCTGAATTTTAGCTGCATGTTTTTCCAGCATCCGTTGTCAATAAAGATTCGACTCCCCTTCTTTTCCCCTGCCAATACTGTGTCGTTTATGACATTTACCAACGTTTATGCTATGAATAGTTCGATGCTAGCGTTAGGTGCGAGGCTGCTCGGTTAACCAATTTGCGGGAACATTATTTGTTTCACAAAATAGCCTGATTTAGTTGACCATGAACATCAGAGACTACATTACGAATGTTCATTTAAAATACTTGTATACTGAGCACTGGTATAAGCACATGAACCAGAGAACAGCAGTAAATGCAATAACCCACAGTCGTCGCTGATGTTGCATTTTAGATTAGGATACGGGATTAAAGGGACCGCCGACGGGCGAAGGGAGAGGAGAGGGATTTCCTGAAATCCGCTAAATTCTGACCAATCACAAAATTGCTTTGCAAGCGCGTTGCCGACGAGGTTAATTGCAACATCGGAAAGAAATCGGAACGAAATGTAGGTCTGAAAGCGGCCTAAATCTAGCTTAAATCTGCTTTTTCTTTTTCTATTCTCCGATCATAATTCCTCGCTGCCTTTCTCGTTGCGCAGCCTGAATCAATTAGTGGCGGAGAAAATGTATTTGTGGCGGCCCGCCACGAATCAATGCATATAGAGGAAACACTGTGTCTTAATAACCAGGGTTCCCTTTAACACATTCAATCACCAATCATTCTGATCGTATTTTCTCTCTTCCCCTCCTAGACCCAAACTCACAGTGGTGGTTGTGAAGAAGCGGATCAGTTCCAGGTTCTTTGCCCAAGTTGGCGGCAAGATGGCCAACCCACCCCCTGGAACAGTCATCGACACTGAGGTCACCCGCCCAGAATGGTATCGATTCAATACGCAATTCAGAAAATATGTTGTTTTTTCAGAGATGTGCTATGTCTGCTTTATCCAGTCTTAAAACGGTGGCTACAGTTGCAATTTCCCATTTTCAGGTACGACTTCTTCATTGTCAGCCAAGCTGTTAGACAGGGAAGCGTCTCCCCAACCCACTACAATGTGGTGTATGACAGCAGTGGACTGAAGCCTGACCACATGCAGAAACTGACCTACAAACTCTGCCACATGTACTTCAACTGGCAGGTATGCTGGGTTGTCTTTCAGTAGTAGTTTTAAAGGGGAGGTTTACCCGAACTTTCATTATTTCGTGTGCAGCTGCATCATAGCTATCAAAACGTGAGGTCTGTTGTGACGGGGAGAGAGGGGGGGATCTTGGGAGTTTGGAACATCAGGGCATTCAAAGCGAGATATATTTACTCAGAGATTGTTTTATAACATGATTCTTTGTGTGTGGATATGTCTACTTTAGAATAATGAAAACAACAAATGCACAAAATTACAGGGTAAAAGTCTGCTTAAACTATTCTCTTGGTCAGTAATTCAAATGCAGGCATGAACAGGGTGTAGTTCACATTGAAACACATCTTAAACCTACTGATACGTATCCATATTGGTTATGAAATCAAACATACTGTATTTACATATGGTTTTCCCATTTCAGGCATGCAAGTAGTTTTTTGATGCATAAATTGTCGTTGATTTTGTCTCCCCCAATTATTTCAGGGGATCATCCGAGTGCCTGCACCCTGCCAATATGCCCACAAGCTTGCTTTCCTGGTGGGACAGAGCATCCACAGAGAGCCCAACATGAAGCTGGATGACTTGCTCTACTACCTGTGAGAGGGCAGCAGCTACCTGAAGAGCACTTTGGAGTGAACTTGTTTTCCTTTTGTTTGTTATGCAAATTTGAACTGCTCTTCTATTTTATTTTATACTATTGTTCTTTGGAAATGATTTATTACAGATGGTCAAACTTCGGTGCAAAGTTTTATTTTGTGTTTTTTATTTTGTTCTTTTACTAAGATCAAGTTGCATGATACTGTTTGAAAATGTTGTTACTGCAGCTGTCATTTTGGCTGTCTCCCTGTTTTCATTATCATGATGAAGGTTAGGGTTTGTGTTGTGTTTTTAAACAAATAAATATTAACTGAATTACCAGTGTCATTGCATTCTTAAATACAGTACGTATCAAGCAAATATAGAGAATTGAGTGTCCTGTGGGCCATTCTTTATATGTGTCGGTCAATGAGATTTGAGAGAACAGCGACCAGCGATCTACCTAAGTAGTCCACTTGTAGGATACCTGAATGGCATAGGGAGAAAGACCCGCAACACAACAAGTTAGAAAATATCTAATTTATTTTGTTAAAAAAATGTGCACATGCACACCCACACAATATTTCGTAACCATCAATATAGGCTGATATTTCTTTTCATAAAGCTAGCACACAATTGCAGACTTTTAAAACATGGTTTTGAAGACACCATGGGGAAAGCTTGCACTGTTTGATTATACATTTTAATGTACAAAAAAGGCAGTCTGAAAATCAAGTATAAACATTTTACAAATGGACAAAGTACAAAAAGAGCAACAGTCACTCAAACAGTATAGAAGCAATGACTGAAAACCTATGGTTCATGACTTGAACATTTTTACATTTACTGTCATTTTTAAATGCCTGTTACTGTAGGCTGAGAATTGTACAGAAGGTTATACAGAATGCTTTTTATACATTCTTTTTTTTTTTTCAGTTCAAATCTCATGTAAGTAGTTCAGAAAAAGCAGTTTCTGTTAAAGGTGGATGGAAAGATGGAATGGTGAACAAAATGATGTTGGACCCAGTTCTTTTTCTTGCAGCTAGAGGGCAGCACAAGACAAGAGAGCTCCAGACATTTGCCCTGGGTACATGTTACACGCTGTGGACTTCCCTCATGGAACCCTCGGAGCGTAGAGTTACATTCTGGAACCCTGGAACTTGCTCAAACATCTGAAAAGTTGTTTACTTCTATGAAACAATAAAAACAACACAGGAAAAAAGGCTTTTGATGACAAAATAACTACATTTATTCACAGATTTAGAACATTACATTTTAAAGTAACACCGCCTGCCGAGCCCAGCCTACCGTGACGTCACGCTCATCACTGTGACGCAATCGCCCGTTTTTTTAAACAAAACCACTTTGATGTCTGTCACACCAGAGATGACGTCACAACAGAGATGACGGGTTGTTGCTGGGGTTTCACATTTGGGTATTTTCTCCCGACAAATATAAAAAAAAAATATATATATATATTTTAGTTGAAATAGGGTGATATTCTGGGCCAGATACTATAGTTGTGATATTACGTGGTCTGGCCGTTATCGGGCTGGTCCGAATTCGTCCAGGTCCGTCGGTGCTGGCTGGGATAGGATTCATCAACCACACCTACATAAGAGACTAATTACCTCCCAGCTGTTTGGTGTCATCAACCACACCTACATAAGAGACTAATTACCTCCCAGCTGTTTGGTGTCATCAACCACACCTACATAAGAGACTAATTACCTCCCAGCTGTTTGGTGTCCCAGGTTTCAATTAGAGGCTTGTTCTCCTCAGACTGTCACGAAAAACTCAACTTTTCAACAACATTCAACCTTCAGTAAAGAGACTATGGGACTACTTCTGTTTGTCAGACACGTGGGACACTACAAGAGGCTTGGCACGAAAGAGGCAAAGTTGAGGAGTTTGCAGGTCTGCTGGCAGGTGCGCTGACCGAAGGTAAGGGCATCATTAGCGCGTTTAGTTGAAGCCAACGGCCGTTTTATTTCTCTGTTTGACTGTTATTCTGTATTGTTGGTGTTTTATTCACTGCTCTGTTATTTGGCTACCTGATAATATATTGTGTATCGTTGGTAGGCTATTATATTCACTGCTCTGTTATTTGGCTACTTGATAATTGAGTGTGTATTGTTGGTGTTCTATTCAGTGTTAAGTTGGTGTTGGACAGTCACGTGCTCTGTTGAGAGGCAGCTCATAGTAGGCTAAGCATTGTTGCAGGGCTCTCCTGTGCACATGTATAGGCTAATGGATATATTTGAATTAAGTATAGATACATTTATTTATACACCTTAAATACATATATGAAATATGGCAGACTAAGGCAGGGTTACATCAACATGGTTTAACTTTTAAACTGGATTAAATCCATGTTTATGTACTAATCCTGTTGCAATGAACTTTAAACCTATTTTAAATGTAGTTTACAATGAATCCTGGTTAAATCTAAACATTTGACAGTCTCAGTTTAATTTCCATTCAAACCTAGATTAAATTCCAGTGTGTTGCACCAGTCATTTTAAACCTAGTCTAAAAATGGATTTGGAACATTTGGGCGGTTGGGCTGGATAAATAGCATGAGTTCTGAATTGTTGGTTATTTAATCTGTGAGCAAGGGAGTGTCTGAATTGTGACGTACTGTGTTGGTTATTTAATTTGTGGTTATATTCCTGTCAGTGCACTAACAAGGGTTATGCAACATTTGTCATCATCATCATCTGACTGGCTCATAGATAGGCCTACTGTGATCTCTCTTAGTAGGTGATGTATTCTGGTGACTTTTATGCCGTTTAAAAGAAAAAAGAAAAGAAAGTAGCAAGTTCATGAGGCATTTGTTCAAAAAGTGTCTAGTTTACGAGATCGAGCATTAACTTTATTTAGGGCCATATTTATTTAGCCTATATTGTGAAATTTTTTACATTTCGTTGGAATCCATCATTGCTGACACTGAACATAACTAATCCTATTTTAACCATTGTTTAAAGAGGTTTAACTTATCCAGGGTTAAAATTAAGATGTGTACACAACGTCTCTGATTAATTATAAACCAGTTTAAACCTAGATTTACTAAATTTGATGTACTACTACAGTGTTAAGTTGTATCCTATAATTTAATGTTGTCTCTCAGGTCTGCAGCATCTCAAGGCACCTGTTCTGGTTCAGAGAATCCCAGTCCTGGTGGAGACCTTATGGTAGGTGTCAATTTAACACCACACTGGACACATCTGTTTGTTCTAAAACCCCAAAATGGATACATTTCACAGGTATTGTAATAGTACACTGTACTGTTTGTCTGTAAACTGCTGTCTTGACTATTTGTCGATAGAATGCAGTAAGAGCAAAACATTGTAATACATTTTATATATAGCTTCAATTCATGTCACCTTCAAATCATGAGAACAAGAATATATGGATAAATAAGTAAAACAAAAGCACAGATAGTAAAAACATCGATACAAATCGTTAAAGATTAAAATCTGGTTTAAAAGATCAGTGAGAGCTGAGAATTGTAACACATCTGATGACATGCCAACAAATCACCCTGAGATAGTAATTGAATCTGTATTTTGTTTCCAGGTCTTCAAATAATGACATATCGTAGACTGGGAAGCATCACCAGGTAGGAAAATTGGTTTCAACCATGCATTCATGGATTGAACCTTTCTACCTAAAGCTGTGAGAGTAGAATGAGTAGGTTTTTTATTTTTTTTCTTATTTTTCTTATGGTGTATTTGGGAGTGACAGGGTACATCAAAGAATGCACCAGAATGTTTCATCCATAGTTCCATCCATAGTCCAATAGTTTTGGTTTACTCTCTCTGCATCATTTCAGCACCCTTTTTCATCCATAGTTCCATAGTCCCGTAGTTTTGGTTTACTCTCTGCATCATTTCAGCAAGACAGGGTAGGCAGGATAGGCATTTCAACAAGACGTTAGGGTAGCCATTTCAACAATACGTTAGGATAGTAATTTCAGCAAGATGTTAGGGTAGTTATTTTAGCCAGATTTTAGGGTAGTCATTTCAGAAACATGTTAGGGTGCTCATTTCAGCCAGATGTTAGGGTAGTCATTTCAGAAAGATGTTAGGGTAGTAATTTCAGCGAGGCCTTGGGTAGATAGGCATTTCAGCAAGGCCTTGGGTAGGCATTTCGGCATGGGTTTGGGTAGGCATTTAGCAAGGCCTTGGGTAAGCATTTTAGCAAGGCCTTGGTTAGGCATTTCAGCAAGGCATAACGTTTGCCACTGTGTTTCCAGACTCTTTCACGTCTGTCACATGTGCTCAGTGTGAACCTCTTCTTATCTGTGATGAGAACGGGGCACCAATGGCGAACATGCCAATTCTCCTGTTCTCTGGCAAATGACAATCGAGCTGCACCACTGTCCTAGGGGATGGGGGAGATGGCTAGGGGTAGGGGAGGCTGTAGGCATGGGAGAACAGGTAGGTTTTGAGGTGGGATTTAAAAGTGAGGAGTGAGGGTGAGTCTCTTGAGTGGTTGAGGGAGAGAGTTCCAGAGGCGGGGTGCAGCTCGTGAAAAGGCACGGTGACCGAAGCCTTTGAGTTTTGAGGGTGGGACAGTGAGGGGAACAATGGATGAGGATCGGAGGGTACGGGTAGGGCGGTGGGGGAGAAGGAGGTCAGTCAGGTAAGGGGGGGCCAGGCTATGGAGGGCTTTGTATGTGAGGATGAGGACTTTGAATTGTATACGTTCTTTGATGGGGAGCCAGTGGAGAGAGTGGAGGACAGGAGTGAAGTGGTCACGGGAGCGGGTGTTTGAGAGGAGGCGATACTCTTCCCCAACTCCATGAAGATGAAGATACACTTCCCCATGAAGATGAACAGTCTGTCTGTTCTTTCATTCGTTTATTCTTCAGTTCTTTCATTCATCCATTCGTTCCTCAGTTGTTGTTTTCTGCCAGTTCTTCCATCTGTCCGTTCTTCATCTTTTTCATTCTTCTGTTTGTTCTCCTGTTCATTCTTCTGTTTGTTCTTTTGTGTAACTATTCTTTCATTCTTCTGTTAGTTAGTTTTTGTTCTTCCTTGTTCATGTTTGTTCATTCGGCCGGCCCTGGGACTTTTGTGGCTCTAAGCAAGATTTTTTATAAAAGCAACAAACTTGCACATAACAAGGTCTATAAATAAACACAATGACAACAGAACACCAACAAAAATATAGATTTTTTATTATATTCAAAATAAATAGTGAACACAAATTGTACTGTTAACTACAAAACAAACAACGATAGACTACTGTAGAAGCTAAATAACAATTTACAACGGCAAAGTATTCAAAATAATGAAGTCAAAATGTAAACTTTAAAAGCAACAAACTTCCACATAAGGTCTAAGTAAAGACAATGACAAATGTACACCAATAAAAACCAAAATATTTTTGACAAATAAATAGCAATGAACAACCAATATAAGTGCAAAATATTCCAAATAAATAAAGTGAACCCTACAAAATTGTTCTATTAACTACGAAACAGCTATAGGCTACTGTAGAAACTAAATAACAATTTACAACTGCAAAGTATTCAAAATAATAGTACATTTTAAACTATGAAAGCAACAAACTTGCACATAACAAGGTTTATAACTAAAGACAATGACAAATTAACACAAATAAACACCAAAATATTTTTGACATAAATAGCAGTGAACAATCAATTTAAGAGTGCGAAATATTCCAAATAAAGTGAACCCTACAAAATAGTTAACGATGTTAACCACAAAACAACAGGCTACATGCTCTGGGCCGGCCCTGGTTTGTTCTTCAATTCTTTTCTTCTTCATTTCTTATATTCTTTCATCTGTTAATTATTTTATTCTTCCATCCTTCTGTTCGTCCATACTTGCTTCAGTGTTTTTGTCCATCTGTCCCTTCATTAGTTATTCCTTTAAAAAATATATATGTTAATCAATTTCACCTGCTTTGGTGCAAATGAAAGCAACAACAGGTGGACAGGAGAGGCAACAGCAAGACAACCCCCAAAAAGGAAATGGCCATGCAGGTGGTGGCCACAGACCATTTCTCTCTCCTTATCCTTCCTGACTGATTTTTCTCAAGTTTTGCCTTTTGCTAGTGCCCTTGTCACTGCTGGTAACATGAGGCACTGCCTCCAGCCCATCCAGCCTTGCCAGGATGGCACATCAGATACCGGGAGGAGCACTGCCAGAGCCCTACAAAATGACCTCCAGAGGCTTACTTGTGTGCATTTTTCTGACCAAACTGACTCCATGAGGATGGCATGAGGGCCCAACGTCCTCTAGTGGGACTTGGGTATTGTTGTCTGAAGAAGGAAGATTTATAAACATTGGTGAAACGGTACAGTAGATGTAGTAGATGTCTCAGGACAAATAGTATAGGGGGGGAGCAGATGTCTCTGGAGACACAGTACAGTGTCTTCATTACTGATCTGGTCTCCATTGTCTCAGGTGTAGAATGATTGCTGAACTGGTCTGTTGTCTCAGGTGTAGAATGATTACTGAACTGTCTCAGGTGTAGAATGATTACTTATGAACTGGTCTCTATTATCTCAGGTGTAGAATGATTACTTGTGAACTTGTCTCCATTGTCTCAGGTGTAGAATGAACTGGTCTCCATTGTCTCAGGTGTAGAATGAACTGGTCTCCATTGTCTCAGGTGTAGAATGAACTGGTCTCCATTGTCTCAGGTGTAGAATGATTACTTATGCTGATTTGCTCAGACAGACCCCTCCTTCCAGTTCTTGTGCCTCAAAGGTAAGTTCAATATATACAATATTAACACAATTAAACCTTTACAATGTATATATTTTTGGCGTTTAGGAGACACCTCATTCCAAAGCAACTTACAATCATACATTTAACTAAACAAGTGAATCATCTATCCAACAGTCGTAGCAGGAAAAGTAATCTATGCATAGGCCAGGGTCCACTGAACTGGTCTCCATTGTCTCAGGTGTAGAATGATTACTGAACTGGTCTCCATTGTCTCAGGTGTAGAATGATTACTTATGCTGATTTGCTCAGATGGACCCCTCCCCCAGTTCCTGTGCCTCAAAGGTAATTTCAATACAATATTAACACAATTAAACCTTTACAATGTATATTTGATCCCCCACAGGGATATCCACCATACTCACAGCCCAGCACTGCATTTACATGTTTGGCATTTAGCAGACAACTTATTCCAAAGCAAATTACAATCATACATTTGACTAAGTGAATCATCTATCCAACAGTCATAGCAGGAAAAGTAATCTATGCATAGGCCAGGGGCCATTTGCAGTCGTCGTGCTAGAAGAACGAAGGTTTATAGACATTGGTGAAATAGTACAAGGGGGTAGTAGATGTCTCAGGAGAAACAGTATGGGGGGGGGGGATGCAGGTGTCTCAGGAGACACAGTGCTTGGGGGTAGTAGATGTCTCAGGAGGAGCAGTTTAGGTGCATCCTGAAGAGACGAGTCTTCATTCTCTGACAGATGATGGGTTGTGACTCTGCAATTCTGACAGCCATAACAAGGTCATTCCACCAGGGGGAGTGAGTATAGTGAAGAGATGTGACTGGGCAGCGTGACTGCCGTATTGGCGTAGAGGTGGTGGGGCCAGTCGGCCAGCAGAGGTGGAGAGCGGAGTGAATGGGCTGAAGTTACCCCCCCAAACTTAAGCCTGTTTACTCCACTCCTCCACCTCTACTGGGGGACTGGTCCCACCACCTCTACACCAACGCGGCAGTCATGCTGCCCGGTCACGTCTCTTCACTACACTCGCTCCCTGCTGGTGGAATGAGCTTCTCATGGCTTTCAGTACTGCAGAGTCACTTCCAATCTTCCGTCAGAGACTAAAGACCTCCATCTCTTCAGGTTACATCTTAACTGCTCCTCCTGAGACATCTACTACCCCCCAGCACTGTGTCTACTGAGACACCTGCTTTCTCCTCTACTGTGTCTCCTAAGATGTCTACTTTTCATTGTCTCAGGTGTAGAATGATTACTTATGAACTGGTCTCCATTGTCTCAGGTGTAGATTGATTACTGACCTGGTCTCCATTGTCTCAGGTGTAGAATGATTTCTTGTCTCAGGTGTCGAATGATTACTTATAAACTGGTCTCCATTGTCTCAGGTGTAGAATGAACTGGTCTCCATTGTCTCAGGTGTAGAATGATTACTTATGAACTGGTCTTCATTGTCTCAGGTGTAGAATGATTTCTTGTCTCAGGTGTAGAATGATTTCTTGTCTCAGGTGTAGAATGAACTGGTTACCATTGTCCCAGGTGTTGAATGATTTCTTATGAACTGGTTCCCATTGTCTCAGGTATAGAATTATTACTTATGCTGATTTGCTCAGATGGACCCCTCCCCCAGTTCTTGTGCCTCAAAGGAAATTTCAACATATACAATATTAACACAATTAAACCTTTACAATGTATATTTGATCCCCTACAGGGATATCCACCATACTCACAGCCCAGCACTACATTTACATGTTTGGCATTTAGCAGACAACTTATTCCAAAGCAAATTACAATCTTACAATCATACATTTGACTAAGTGAATCATCTATCCAACAGTCACAGCAGGAAAAGTAATATATGCCTAGGCCAGGGGCCATTTTCAGTTGTAGTGCTAGAAGAACAAAGATTTATAGACATTGGTGAAATGGTACAAGGGGGTAGTAGATGTCTCAGGAGAAACAGTATGGGGGGGGGGGATGCAGATGTCTCAGGAGACAAAGTGCTGGGGGGTAGTAGATGTCTCAGGAGGAGCAGTTAAGGTGTATCCTGAAGAGATGAGTCTTCATTATCTGACAGATGATGGGGTGTGGCTCTGCAGTTCTGACAGTTATGGGAAGTTCATTCCACCAGGAGGAGTGAGTATAGTGAAGAAATGTGACTGAGCAGCATCACTGCCACATTGGCGTAGAGGTGGTGGGGCCAGTCGGCCAGCAGAGGTGGAGAGCGGAGTGAATGGGCTGAAGTTACCCCCCCAAACTTAAGCCTGTTTACTCCACTCCTCCACCTCTGCTGGGGGACTGGTCCTACCACTTCTACGCCAACACGGCAGTCATGCTGCCCGGTCACATCTCTTCACTACACTCGCTCCCTGCTGGTGGAATGAGCTTCCCACGGCTTTCAGAACTGCAGAGTCACTCCCCATCTTCCGTCGGAGACTAAAGACCCATCTCTTCAGGTTACATCTTAACTGCTCCTCCTGAGACATCTATTACCCCCCAGCACTGTGTCTCCTGAGACACCTGCTTTCCCCTCTACTGTGTCTCCTAAGATGTCTACTTTTCATTGTCTCAGGTGTAGAATAATTTCTCATGAACTGGTCTCCATTGTCTCAGGTGTAGAATGATTTCTTATTAACTGGTCTCCATTGTCTCAGGTGTAGAATGATTACTTATTAACTGGTCTCCATTGTCTCAGGTGTAGAATGAACTGGTCTCCATTGTCTCAGGTGTAGAATGATTGCTTATGCTGAAGAGATGAGTGTTTATTCTCTGACAGAAGATTGGGAGTGACTGCAGTTCTGAGCGCTGTGGGAAGCTCATTCCACCAGCGGGGAGCGAGTATGATGAAGAGACGTGACTGCCGCATTGGCGTAGAGGTGGTGGGGCCAGTCGGCCAGCAGAGGTGGAGGAGTCGAGTGAACTGGCTGACGACCTGAGCAGTAATTCTACCTCCGAGCTGCTTCTTTTCATTCCACCTATATCTGTCGCGATCCCCTGTAGCATGGTCTTGATGTTGGCTAGCTCCGCACCTGTGTCAAACTTGGCCTCCTCAGTCGTTGCCATCTCTTTTCCTTCTTTCTTTTCCCCTGCACGTATACTGTCACCTGGCATTCTCAAGTTGTTTACAGCACTATTAGGCTTTTAATCTGGTACTTCTAAATATATGACCGTATTTTCTGGACTAAGTCGCTCCGGAGTATAAGTCGCACCAGTCAAAAAATGTGTCACGAAGAGGAAAAAAACATATATAAATCGCACTGGACTATAAGTCTCATTTATTTAGAAATGTATTCCACAAAGTCCAAGACCAAGAACAGATTAAGACATTTAATCTGGAAAGGCAAGTTATTCAACTACACAATAGAACACAGAACAACAGGCTGAATAGGTGTCTGGTATGTTATTAAAGTAACACAACAGTTATTCAGCTACACAATAGCATAAAGAACATACCTGGGAGGCTGAATAGGTTAAATGAACATAACAAGCCAGCGAGTCCAACAAGCAAGTTACCGGTAAGCAAGTTCACCAAGCTCCCGTTAATGTTTCAGTTAATTTCTTCAGTGCTACAGGAGCAGCATATAGTCGTCACAAGCCCAGAGCGCCCTCTCTCGGCTGTAGATGGTAATGTTTACTCCTTGTTTCCTGTCAGTCAGTATGAAATTATATATAAGTCGCACCTGACAAAGTCGCAGGACCAGCCAAACTATGAAAAGAAGTGCGACTTATAGTCTGGAAAATACGGTATATTGTTTTTTAGACGGGTATTGTGTTCAGCTCTGAGGAGCTCTTTAGCTACACAGCTTCTCTGGTGAGGGATGGACGTATCCTTCTGATGTTGTAGAGGAAGAATCTGCAGGTGCGTGCTGTCGCTGCGATGTTCTCCGCACAGGATAGGCGGTTGTCCAGGATCCCTCCAAGGTTCTTGGCTCTCTGGGAGGAGGTTACAGTAGAGTTCTCAACTGTGATGGAGAGGTTTTGGTGATGGCAGGGTTTCCCAGGGAGGAAGAGTAGATCAGTCTTGTTTAAGGTTGATCTTGGGGTGGTGGGCTGACATGCATGCAGAGATGTCAGCAAGAAACGCAGAGATACGTGTTGCCACATGTAGGTCGGGGGGGGGGAAGACAGGAAGAGTTGAGTGCCACCTGCCTAGCTGTGGTAGGAGAACCCATGTGAGTTGATTACCGAGCCAAAACACTTGGCATAGAGGGAGAACAGTAAGGACCCTAGGACAGTCGTGCAGCTCAATTGGCATTTGCCAGAGAACACCAGGATTTGCAGGTTCGTCATTCGCGCCCCGTTCGCTTCACAGAAGAGAGCAGGTTCACGCTGAGCACGTGTGACAGACGTGACAGAGTCTGGAGACGCCGTGGAGAACGTTATGCTACCTGCAACATCCAGCATGACCAGTTTGGCTATATGGCGCGATTCCGAGGTGTTGTAATGTTGTTGAAAAATGTATGTAATTGTATGTTTTTGATATATGCCTAATAAAGTTGCCTCCTAAAATCCAACCCCTCGTCCACGTCGTAGGAGGCGGAAACGGATAAGTTACAGGTGACATTAAGCTCACTAGTAGCAGCACCTGTGATTTACCTGGCAAACGGGGCACTGGTGTTGTATGTTAACATTTTTAAGAAATGAATATAGTTGAAGACTAAAAGAATAAATGTTATATTTTCTCACCAACCTGTGAGGTTTAATATCAAGTCTTAAATATGTTTTTAAGTCTTGAATATTGTAGCGTTGTCACAGACCAGACGGAGGGTTCTTGATTACCAGCTTTATTCTCGGTTACAAGTTATATCTCTCTCTATCACACTCAATCATAACCAAACCCAGCACTCAACACTCTCGTCTCACTCTCCCGCTCTCTCTCATTCAACCCCTCCTCTTCCGCTCTCAGCCCCAGGGCGACAGTTCATGGGGGGGGAATTCGGTTGGGGAGGGGCGGGGGGGGCGACACTCCATCGGGGGGGGGATTTGGTGGGGCGGGGAGGGGGGGTGATAGTCCATTGGGGGGGGGTTGGGCGGGGTGGGGTCTGGTGCTCAACCCGGTTATCGCGCCGTTCACCCCCTTCTCCTGGGGGGGTGCCCGTGCCACGGTAGGGGGCCAGTCTATCTCGATGCAGGGCGACTCTCCTACCTCTTGGCGGCAGCTGGACCCTGTACACGACTTCGCTCAGTCTCTCGAGGACCCTGCAGGGCCCCATCCACTTGCTGTCCAGTTTGGGGCACCTGCCTTTCTTTCTCTGGGGGTTGTAAACCCAGACCAGCTCCCCGGCCGTGAAATGCTGCCCTTTGGTGTGCACGTCGTAGTTCCTCTTCTGTCTCGCCCCTGCACTCCGCAGTTGTTTTCTGGCGAACTCGTGGGCGCACTCCAGTCGATCCTGCAGCTTTCGGGCATATTCCAGCCCCGGGGGGTCCGCCGGGGGGTCGGGCGGTCTGCCCAACATCATCTCAGCCGGGGTCCTAATCTCCCTGCCCAGCATGAGAAGTGCGGGGAGCAGGAGGTGGAGTCTTGCGTCGCAGACCGGTACGCCATCAACACCAGGGGGACATGCGCGTCCCAGTCTCGCTGGTGTTTAGCCGTCACTATGGCCAGTTGCTGTCCCAGCGTGCGGTTAAATCTTTCAACTAGTCCGTCGCTTTGTGGGTGGAGGGGTGTGGTGCGGGTCTTGTGGGAGCCAAGCTTTTCGCACATGGCCGCAAACACGCGAGATTCAAAGTTCCTGCCTTGGTCGGTGTGAATGACCTCAGGGACCCCCAGTCTGCTGAACATCCCCTCCACCAGTGCATCCACTATTGTCTCTGCTTCTTGGTCCAGCAGGCAGTACGCCTCCGGCCACTTTGTGAAATAATCCATGGCAGTGAGCATGTAGCGGTTACCTTTGTCTGAGCGAGGAAACGACCCTAGCACGTCAATCCCCACTCTCTCCATGGGACAGCCTGTGGGAAACTGCTGGAGTTGGGCGTGAGATGTGCCCGTGGGGCCTTTACGTGCTGTGCAGCTGTCACAGCGGCGGCAGTAGTCCCCCACGTCCCGCCCATGTTGGCCCCAGTAGAACCCCTGACGAAGGCGGCGGAGCGTTTTGCTGACCCCGAAATGACCAGATCCAGGGGCTCCGTGGACTGATTGTAGCACCGTTTCCCGCAGGGTCCTGGGTACGACCACCTGCCACAGCGTCTCTCCTGTGGCCGCGTCTTTCCACCCCCTCTGCAGTACCCCGTCACACAGGCACAGGTTGGTAAACATACTACACAGCCCCTTTGTAGCCCTTGAACACAGGCTGATCTCTTCCAACCGGGGTTAATCTTAACAATCTTAATAAGACCGAGCTCCTCTTCATCCCCGGGAAAGCCTGCCCTCTCCAAGACTTCTCCATCACAGTGGAGAACTCTACTGTAACCTCCTCCCTGACAGCCAAGAACCTTGGAGTGATCCTGGATAACCGACTATCCTGTGCGGAGAACATTGCAGCAACGGCTCGCTCCTGCAGATTCTTCCTCTACAACATCAGAAGGATACGACCATTCCTTACCAGAGAGGCAGCGCAACTCTTGACCCAGGCACTGGTCATCTCCCGCCTGGATTACTGCAATGTACTCCTGGCTGGGCTCCCCGCTTCAGCCATTAGACCTCTGCAGCTCATCCAGAATGCTGCTGCCCGGCTGGTATTCAACCTCCCCAAATACTCGCATGTCACCCCTCTCCTTCGCACCCTGCACTGGCTCCCGATAGCAGCTCGCATCAGATTCTTGCATACCAGCTCGCATCAGATGCTTGCATACCAGGTAGCTAAAGGGACAGCCCCTGCCTACCTGAAGGAAATGGTAACCCCCCAAACCCCTGCCCGCTCACTCCGCTCCTCCACCTCGGCTGGCCGACTGGCCCCACCTCCTCTACACAGCAGTCGGGCTGCCCGATCACGTCTCTTCACAACACTGGCTCCCCGCTGGTGGAATGAGCTCCCCACGGCTGTCAGAACGAGTCACTACCCATCTTCCGTCGTAGACTGAAGACCCATCTCTTCAGGTTACATCTTAACTGCTCCTCCTGATCTTCTGACCCTCACCACTACGTCTCCTAAAGACACCCGCTTTCCCCTTTACTGTGTCCCTATGAACTTCTATTGCCCCCCTTGTACTGTTTCTCAGTTTCTCCAGTAATAATAAAAAAATAAAAAATAAAATTAGTAGAAGGCGATAATAGGGAGAAGGTTTTTCCTTCTATCAGTGGCCCCGGGCCCGAGCTAGAGTACTCTTCCTGCAACGAATGGTGGACTGCTGATTCACATGCTTAGTATTCAAATGTATCGATTGTAAGTCGCTTTGGAATAAGGCGTCTGCTAAATGCCAACAATGTAAATGTAAATGTAATGAATGTAACAAATATCTAAACATGGCCTGCTGCATCACAAGTTTAATCACAAGCGTTCTAAGTTCTAAGTGTCCACATGGACACAGTTCTTTTTCTTGCAGCTAGAGGGCAGCACAAGACAAGAGAGCTCCAGACATTTGCCCTGGGTACAAGTTACACGCTGTGGACTTCCCTCGTGGAACCCTCGGAGCGTAGAGTTACATTCTGGAACCCTGGAAGTGGAAATGATAGAAAACAGATTCTGATACTCAGAAGAGAGAATGTGCCTCCCTCCTCCCACACTTACTCAAGCACCTCGGCTCGCTGTGATAAGCTCAGCTTTGCACAATCTAGTGTTTGGGGACAAACAACAACATTTAACAGAGCAAACGTCATTGTTTTATCATCGCCCAGATCTGGTGAAGTTGACTGTTCTGCTCTCTCTCTCTCTCTCTCTCGCTCTCTCGCTCTCTCGCTCTCTCGCTCTCTCGCTCTCTCGCTCTCTCGCTCTCTCGCTCTCTCTCTCTCTCTCTCTCGCACTCTCTCTCACACTCTCGCTCTCTCTCTCTCTCACCCCCCCTCTCTCACCTCCCCTCTCTCTCTCCCTTTCTCTCTCTCTCCCCCTCCCCCATGTCTAACTGCAACACCAGGTCTCAGCCAAGAATAACAGTGTTGATGTGCTCGTGTCCAGATGTGGAGGAGACGGTCTGCCAGACCTTCCTACCTCAGGGTGAACACCAGAGCACAGCTCATCAACCCTGCCTCCCCTTACTGTTCATTCACACTCTCTGTCTCTCTCTCTCTCGATCACTCACTCACTCACTCTCTCACCCCCCCCCCCCTCTCTCTCTCTCTCTCTCTCTCTCTCTCTCAGCCGCAGGGTTGAACCCCAGAACAGGCCCAGATGTGGAGGGGGTGACCCTGCCAGGCCCTCTCTCCCCCGGGGTTTCCCAGGGTCCTTAGGGTGAACCCCAGATCACAGAGCAGCTGCACAGCCATCCCCTTTATCATTCCCTCATACAGAGAGAGAGAGACAGAGAGAGAGAGAATGGAGCGTTTGTTTGTTCCGTCCAACTCCCAACCCACTGACTCACTGACCACCACAGTCCCAGATCAGTGAAATCACTCGCAGGATTTCATAATTTCATAATAATTTCATTTGTTTACCAAATGATGCAAGTTCTCTATGGTGTTGTACTACCAGGTCAATTGATCGAGAAACCTAGCTATTCCTCAATGACCCGAGGGTTGAGTTGGGAGAGGAGAGGGTTTGAATGAACTTGTTTCAGGCTTGGGATGGTCATGTGACCAGGGTAGTAGTGGGGCCCTGTCAGGAATCACCCGCTCCATAATCCGGTTGTTAAGTCGTGACGTGTTTCCGGGTCCAACGTTGGCTGAGGCGCTCTCTCCGAAATGCCTCAGTAATAATAATAATAATATTTATATAGCGCTTTTCCGAGGCTCAAAGACGCTGACAAATATGGGGAAAACGGGAAAGTGCTGCTGTGTCCCTTGTTGTATGAATAGATCCGAGTCTAAAAAATGATGAATGTCTACCTCCACTAGCCTCCCCTGTCCTCCCATGTCTACCTCCACCAGCCTCCCCTGTCCTCCCATGTCTACCTCCACTAGCCTCCCCTGTCCTCCCATGTCTACCTCCACTAGCCTCCCCTGTCCTCCGATGTCTGCCTCCCCTGTCCTCCGATGACTACCTCCCCCAGCCTTCCCTGTCCTCTGATGTCTACCTCCACCAGCCTCCCCTGTCCTCCGATGTCTACCTCCACCAGCCTCCCCTGTCCTCCGATGTCTACCTCCACCAGCCTCCCCTGTCCTCCCATGTCTGCCTCCCCTGTCCTCTGATGTCTACCTTCACCAGCCTCCCCTGTCCTCCCATGTCTACCTCCCCCAGCCTCCCCTGTCCTCTGATGTCTACCTTCACCAGCCTCCCCTGTCCTCTGATGTCTACCTCCACCAGCCTCCCCTGTCCTCCCATGTCTACCTCCCCCAGCCTCCCCTGTCCTCCCATGTCTACTTCCACCAGCCTCCCCTGGCCTCCCATGTCTACCTCCCCCAGCCTCCCCTGTCCTCCCATGTCTACCTCCACCAGCCTCCCATGTCTACCTCCACCAGCCTCCCCTGTCCTCCCATGTCTACTTCCACCAGCCTCCCCTGGCCTCTGATGTCTACCTCCACCAGCCTCCCCAGGTTCAAGCAGAGGATGTCCCATGACATGAGGTTGTGGTTTATATCCAGGTGATGACAGCCTGTATGATCCATGGTAACTAAATGCCTCTCTAAGCGGTGGTCTGGGAGGGACGGGCACTTAGACTGTCACGGAAGGGGGTCCGAAGACTGACCGGCTCCAACCAGGGTCCATATAGAGGCCTGTTCAATGAGCTTATCTGATGCCAGGTCTGCAGTTGGCCCACATCAAAGGAAAGATGATGATTGATTTAAATAGAAATGTGTTCTAGGACCTCACAGAAGCTACAGTACACGCTAAGGGATGGGATCCTTGGGATGACTGACCAGTCTCTGCAGATACATATTTATTTGTTTACAATTGTAGGTTTTGATTTATAGGGACAAACCTATAACTGAATTACATTTTCAACCAAAATGGCTGGCCCAATACTTTTCGTTTTGGTATAATGTTGAAAGATGGAGGTAAACATTGTTGTACTAAGCTTATTAGACAATCCGTGAGTTTAGAATGAGAAGGTTCTATCTCCGTTTAGAATGATAAGGTTCTATCTCCGTTTAGAATGATAAGGTTCTATCTCCGTTTAGAATGATAAGGTTCTATCTCCGTTTAGAATGATAAGGTTCTATCTCCGTTTAGAATGATAAGGTTCTATCTCCGTTTAGAATGATAAGGTTCTATCTCCGTTTAGAATGATAAGGTTCTATCTCCGTTTAGAATGATAAGGTTCTATCTCCGTCTAGGGCAGTTCAGAGATATTGAGCGTCAAAGTTTTTACATTCCATTATGTTCTGTGAGATGGAACCTTTGTATTTTATTAATTACTAACTAAAAAATGTCAACATTTTAAAAATAACACCACACAGGCATTAATAAACACCTAATGGATCAGATTATGTAAAACACTAAATTCTGACAAAAATGGAGATAGAACCGTATAATTCTAACGTCACAAATCCCTGGTTGGGGCTCTCAGAGGTCTTGACAGACCTGCTCTGTCTCTGCCAGTTAGGAAACGCTTCCTGCATGATAAACGAGTAAATAAGAGCCTCTCCCTCTTTCTCTTCTTCTTCTCCTCTCTGTTTGTTTTAGTTGGAGAGAGAGCGAGACAGAGGGGAGAAGGGGGAAGAAGGGGGTTAGATCACAGTGATTACAATAGCTGTTAATCCTCTGAAGGCAACAGTCAATATTATCTTGGCTCAACGTTAAAGCCAATCGCATCACTAAATTGTCAAAGTATACTCAAAGGGTTTTTTGTCAACACAAAATGTGTAATAATCGGCTGTAGCATACAAGCGTTTTACAATATGAAACAGTTTCTGTTTGGGTGGCAAACCCTCTCCCTCTCCCTCTCCCTCTCCCTCTCCCTCTCTCTCACTCCCTCTCCCTCTCCCTCTCCCTCTCCCTCTCCCTCTCCCTCTCCCTCTCCCTCTCCCTCTCCCTCTCCCTCTCCCTCTCCCTCTCCCTCTCCCTCTCCCTCTCCCTCTCCCTCTCCCTCGCCCTCTCCCTCGCCCTCGCCCTCGCCCTCGCCCTCTCCCTCGCCCTCGCCCTCGCCCTCTCCCTCGCCCTCTCCCTCACCCTCTCTCTCTCTCTCGCCCTCTCTCTCTCTCTTTCCCTCGCCCTCTCTCTCTCTCTCTCTCCCTCGCCCTCGCCCTCTCTCTCTCTCTTTCCCTCTCCCTCTCCCTCTCTCTCTCCCTCTCTCCCTCACCCTCTCCCTCACTCTCTCTCTCCCTCTCCCCCTCTCTCTCCCTCACCCTCTCCCTCACCCTCTCCCTCTCCCTCTCCCTCTCCCTCTCTCTCTCTCTCTCTCCCTCGCCCTCGCCCTCTCTCTCTCTCTTTCCCTCTCCCTCTCCCTCTCTCTCTCCCTCTCTCCCTCACCCTCTCCCTCACTCTCTCTCTCCCTCTCCCCCTCTCTCTCCCTCTCCCTCTCCCTCTCCCTCTCCCTCTCCCTCTCCCTCTCCCTCTCCCTCTCCCTCTCCCTCTCCCTCTCCCTCTCCCTCTCCCTCTCCCTCTCCCTCTCCCTCTCTCTCTCTCTCTCTCTCTCTCTCTCTCTCCCTCTCCCTCTCCCTCTCTCTCCCCTCTTTCTGATCCATTGGTCTGTGGAGTGAAGTGGTACCGGTTGAGTTTCCATTGCTGATAGATCTACCAGATACAGTCAGGACCAGGACCAGGGAGGGGTGAGACACATCCACTGTTGCTGTTGGTTTGTTGTAGCAACAGGCTGTGTCTCTCTGAACAGATAGAGGTCATGTTACCACCCAAACGCCCCCTGCCACTATTTTGTTTTGTTTTCGTATTTATCTCAACTTTATACAGTACCAGTCAAAGGTTTGACTTTTGAATGATCCATGCATTACAATAAGCCCGTCCTCCAATGTCTACCTCCATCAGAGTGAAACATAGCCATAGACACTGGCGGACTCGGGGGGGGGGGGGGGGGGGGGGCGAAAATGAGAGGACGTGCCCTATTGGCTGCCCTTCCAATGGTCTAAACTTGACCATGTGCCCCCCCACAGTTGAAAAACTTCGCACTAAAGTGCCCTTTTGAGTGGCAAAATTAGAAGATGTGCCCTATTGGCTGCCCTTCCAATGGTTTAAACTATGTGCACTGATGGGGTCCCATGTTGTGCAGTAGGTGCCCTTTTTTCCTTTTCGCCCCCCCTGCCCTTCAGACAGCCTGAGTCCGCCACTGGCCATAGATACTGCATATCTGTAAACACAGCTCTGGGCCGTGGCGGTGGTGTTGCTACAGACCCAGAGTTGTTCTGAGGTCGGCTGGGAGACAGCTTCTATAAACAGGATGATGAAGAGCATGTCCATAGAAATGAATGGCCCCACCACTCACTAGACCACACTAAACAATCTGGTCGCTAATTGGCTTCAATTAGGCAAGTGGGCGGCTGGCCATCCATTACGTTGTTGTTGTTTCATGAAGGGGTTAGGGTTAGGGTTAGAGTTAGGGTTAGGGTTAGAGTTAGGGTTAGGGGTAGGGTTAGACAGGGGAGCTTTCATCATATTCTTTGTCTTTGACACGTGTTGTACAGTATGTTCTTGTGTTGCGACATGCAAATGTAGAGGCAGTGAAAGATGAACGAGTTATCTCTGGAGGTAAAAGACTTGCTTTGAAAACATGTTAGGTGTGTGTGTGTGTGTGTGTGTGTGTGTGTGTGTGTGTGTGTGTGTGTGTGTGGTGGCTAGAGGAGAGGGTTGGGGGTGACTGGGGGAGCGCTTTGGAGCCAAAAATAGAAATACTTGACCCAGGATTATCACCCCTGCCTTAATAGCCTGCTCAAACATACCCTCACTTAGAGTTCCAGGAAGTGACCCCTACACACTGACCCACGCAGAGGAGGCTGGTAGAGGTCCAAGTCCTATTGGCCATGTACCATTCCTTATTCCGTTCCATGCATTACAATGAGCTGCTCCTCCTGTTTCTACCTCCACCAGCCTCTCCTGCTACACACTGATCCGAGCTCAGTGGTGTGCTGTGTCTTGTCTAATGGTTGAGGTCAGGATTAGAAGGAAGTGAACTGATCCTAGACCTGTGTCTTTGGCCAGTTTCCATTCGCAGGCAGCACTGTGGTATTGAGGTATTGCCGTGTGTGTATTGGAATGCATGGTTCATAAATCTGCTACGGTATTGTTGGTCCACATTCCAGTAGTTTCCTCTAGGATTGGTGCACATTCCAGTAAACCCTGGCCCCTGTGTCCCCTGCAGCTACAGGCTACAGGCTCTGAACCTGAGATGGGGCGGCTGTGGCGCAGGAAGTAGAGCTGCTGTCTAATGATCGCAAGGTTGGCAGATCGGCGGTTCGAGCCCCGGCTGGCCACATGTCGAAGTGTCCTTGGGCAAGACACTGAACCCCAAATTGCTCCCAGTGAGCGGGGCCGGCGCCTTGCATGGTAGCTTGCCGCCATTGGTGTGTGAATGTGTGTGTGAATGGGTGAATGAGAGGCCGTTGTAAAGCGCTTTGGATAAAGGCGCTATATAAGTGCAGTCCATTAAATGAATGCTCAGTAAATAGTGTGCTTATAGATGCTTATAGATGATTATAGATGATTATAGATGCGTCCTTGATGTGACTGACACTTAGGGGCTCCTGGCTGCCTGCTTTACTCTCAGCAAGATGTTAAAACAAGGTTTAAACATGCTGATAAGGGCACTACTCAATAGGTGCATTATAAACTCCTCAGAAAAAGTGTGGAAACGTTATTTCGAATAATCCTCCCCTTTAATAATACTAATTGGTATTATTATTAACACTTTTTCTGAGGAGTTTATAATGCACCTATTGAGTAGTGCCCTTATCAACATGTTTAAACCTTGTTTTAACATCTTGCTGAAAGTAAAGCAGGCAGCAGCCTGGAGCCCCTGAGTGTCAGTCAGCTTGACGTGCGGACTCTCTGAGACTCTCTGAGGTCATTCCAGAGCAGAAGACTGATAGTCCTATTATGCCTCCCCCCGTGCCCCAGGCCCCCTTTCTCTCTCTTCCACCCCTTCTCTTTCTCTCTCTCTGGCGCTCATTTCCTGTCTCACGTTCCTTCTTCCTTTTTTTTACTCGCTCCATCCCTCCCCCCTTTCTCTCTCTCTCTCTTGCATTTGCTTCCCCCTCCACTCGACCTCTCTCCCTCCTGCATTTCATATCATGAATATCCTGTATTTTCTCTGTCCCTCTTAGACTCCCATCCCCCCCTCCCTCCCTCCCCCCCTCCATCCCTCCCTCCCTCCCTCCCTCCATCCCTCTCTCCCTCCATCCCTCCATCCCTCCCTCCCTCCATCTCTCTCTCCATCCCTCCCTCCATCCCTCCCTCCCTCCCTCCCTCCCTCCATCTCTCTCTCCTCGTCCCTGAAGGA
>NC_137682.1:1075985-1080985 GCF_963989245.1 Nansenia antarctica | reverse complement strand
ACACTGTGCTATGACTGCTGTAATGTTTGATGTCTACCTCCACCAGCCTCCCATGTCTACCTCCACCAGCCTCCCATGTCTCCCTCCACCAGCCTCCCATGTCTACCTCCACCAGCCTCCCCTTCTGGAGAATGTTGCAGCATGTCAATGGGGACTGTTGGTTCTGTGGCTTTTCTCTAAGATAACTCTTGTGATAAGGACTGTTGGAATGAGGGCATTTGGGTCAGTAGCATACAGGAAGAAGGTCTTTATGTGGGCTGTGGTGAGTGTGTGTGTGTGTGTGTGTGTGTGTGTGTGTGTGTGTGTGTATGTGCCTGTACTGTATATGTGGGGGGTTCATTCAAGACAGGAAGAGGAGGACATTTGAATTAAAACAGCTGAAGAATGCCAATTTCCAAAACTAAAAGACAATCACACAAGATCAAGTATTTGAATCAAAACATTTTTAAACATCTCAAACATCAGCACAGTGACTCAACCACCACTGAGATGAATCCTCTTACTAGCTTTTATAGGTCAAAGGTCATGGGTTGGGGTCACGGGGAAGGGGGGCGGGGGTGGGGTGCAATGACCAGGAAAACTGCTGCAGAGGAATTTGTTGTTATGGGAGTTCTGTGCTTCAGGCGTCATTGTGTGTGTGGAGAGAGAATGAGTGTGTGTGTGAGTGTTTGTGTGTGTGTATGCATGCAAGCGCGAGTGTGTGTGTGTGTGTGTGTGTGTGTGTGTGTGTGTGCGTGCGTGCGTGCGTGCATGTGTGTGTGTGTGCGCGTGGAGATCTGGGGGAGTCTGGGAGAATAAGGCACTCCCTAACCTCTGGTGTGTGTTAAAAAACCCTGACACAGCAGAAAGAGGTGAAAGGTCATGAGAATTGAGATTCAAGAATCTTTTCCTCTGCATATATATAGAAAACACAGCCAGCGTCATTTCTGGCTCCTACAAGCACAGATCTAGGACCAGCTTCCCCTCCCCAGATCCTATACACTTCGTGAGTTTAGAATGATAAGGTTCTATCTCCGTTTAGAATGATAAGGTTCTATCTCCGTTTAGAATGATAAGGTTCTATCTCCGTTTAGAATGATAAGGTTCTATCTCCGTTTAGAATGATAAGGTTCTATCTCCGTTTAGAATGATAAGGTTCTATCTCCGTTTAGGGCAGTTCAGAGATATTGAGCGTCAAAGTTTTGACATTCCATTATGTTTTGTGAGATGGAACCTTTGTATTTTATGAATTACTAACAAACAAAAATTATTATTATCAGATTATGTAAAAAACTCAATTTTGACCAAAAATGGAGATAGAACCTTATAATTCTAACGTCACGATTTAACTGCAAAGGGGGACAACTGACCTCAGCTCTGCGTCTAGGGGGAAGTTAATCCTATTCCCACGTGCCTCAGACACGGAGCATCCAGGACATTAGCGGCTGGTTTCCCGGGAACAGATTAAGCCTGGTCTTGGACTAAATAACATTTTTAGTCAAAATGTTCAATATAAAACCTCCATTGAAGACACATTTTAGTCTTAGAACATTGGCTAAATCTGTGTGAAACCAGCCCCGTGTCTGTGTGTTTCAACGCAGGATTAAATTACCCCTAAGCACTGGTATGTGGTCAGTGCTGCTATTTCCTCTCAGAGTGGTTGGGTTGGGGTTGGGGTAGGGTAAGCTGAACCTAGATCTGTAGTCAGGGGGAGGAATGTTCCAGGGGGAACAGAGTTTAGATGTATACAAACCAGGATGTAGCGGTGGTGTATGCAGGCAGGCTGGGTGGGTTCAGAGCAATGACATTCAAATAGCCCTTCCATGTTTTCATCTAGGAAATATTGTTGGTACCCTACTACTGTTTTAGATTCAGTACATTTTCAGGTTACCTTCGTTTATTCAAATTCACCAACATTGAGAAGGCAGCAAGTAGAAGACTGCAGACGATAGCAATCTTAGATTAGAAGCCTAACAGTTAGTTTCTTAGTCCTGTCAGTTTCTATGTCTGTGCAACGACTTGTTCAGTGTTCTCAGTCACCCATTGGCTGGATCGGCAGACAGACTTGTGACATCACAAGACATCGCACGCCACTAAGGACCTCCATAAATACCAACCTACTTTTCTCTGTCCCATTCCAATCCACAGAAAATGGTTCTCAACGTTCCACTACCAAGGAAAAACGGAATATAGAACTGTCCATCTCAATATTTCATTCCGCTCCACGGAAATAGTCTTCATCTCAACATTCCATAACCTCTCCCCAACGATAACAGCAGAGTTGGCATCGTCACGGAATATCGGAACTCGTTCCCCCCCTCTGCGATCATCACAGTGTGGTCGAAGACTTGCCCTTGGACGAGAGGACTTGCCGGAACCTTCTCTTCAGCTCCTGCATATTGGGGGACTTGGGTCTGGCCAGGTGAAGCCCCCCCCTCCTCTTCTCCCCGTTGCCCCCCCCCAGTGCACGGCTGACCTCCTGACAGAGGTGGTGGAAGGCTGCGTGTACGCCCTCGTGGTTCTCCCTCGCCGAGGCCTCAAAGTACGCCCCCCCCAGCGAAGCCGCCAACGTCTCGCCCTCGTCAGACGGCACCTGGCGGGCGCGGAGGAGGTCGCTCTTGTTGCCCACCTAGGATGAGACAGGGGAGGGAGGGACAGGGAGGGACAGGGAGGGACAGAGAGGGACAGGGAGGGATAGGGAGGGACAGGGAGGGATCAGACACATATTAGGATCTGTTAAAGAGATTAACCCCCCGCACCCCCCAGCCAGACCCTTCTCATAGTCCCTACTCTCTCTGTGTTTATAGATGTGAAGGAGTCAGATAAGTGTTACCGACCCTGAGCTGGAGAGCAAGGTGAAGCTCATCATCACCTCAATAGTTAACACCTATTTTTTATATTTTTTTATTTCTTTTATTTAACCTTTATTTATACAGGTAAAAACACATTGAGCCCCAAGGGTTTATTTTCAAGAGTGACCTGTTCACAGGCATACAACATCCACCACAAACAAATACAATACAAAACCTGGCCTACATAGTCTAAAACTAAACTAAAACTACATAGTCTAAAACTTAAAACTAGTCTAAAACAGTCTAAGATAATCTAAAACTAAACTAAAACTACAAAACCTAAAACTATTAACCAATAGTTAACACTGATCTATTCCTTCATATTAACAAACACAGATGGGAGGAGGCAGAACTTCCTGTAAGAGGAAGAGGTCAAGTAGTAGTAAAGTAGTAAAGTCAGATAAGCGCATGAATCAAAGCGTCGTGTCCCCACCAGTATGACAGGGATGTTCCCTGCGGGGTGTATGCGCCGGACGTGCTGGTAGAGAGGCTGGATGGTGCGGTAGCTGCTGTGGTCGGTGATGGAGAACACCAGGACGTAACCGTCGGCCCAGTAGATAGACCTGTTGATCTGCTCCTGACAGTACAAGCCCTCTGCATCGTCCTGCACGGGGGAGGAGGGGGGGGAGACAGAGAGAGAGAAAGAAAGGAGGGAGAGAGGAGAGAGAGAGAGGAGAAAGAGAGGAGAGAGAGAGGAGAAAGAGAGGAGACAGAGAGAGAGAGACAGACAGAGAGAGAGAGAGAAGAGGAGAGAGAGAACGAGAGAGAGAGACAGAGAGAGAGACAGACAGAGAGAGAGAGGCAGAGAGAGAGAGAGAGAGAGGAGGGGGTGGGAGACAAAGAGAGAGAAAGAAAGGAGGGAGAGAGGCAGAGAGAGGCAGAGAGAGAGAGAGGAGGAGAGAGAGAACGAGCGAAACAAAGCAAGAGAGAGAGGGAGAGAGAGAGCGAGAGAAAGAGGGGGATAATGTTACTGCTGTGTCATAAAGGTTAGTGTTTAGGGTCACTCATCCACAATATTTAAACAATAACAAGCAGATAAACATTCGTGTATTTTATGTAGTAATTATCATTCACGTGGAAGATGATGTTCATATAGTTATTACAACACTGATATCTTCCAAAATAGCTACAAATCCAATGGTGGAATTTTGGCATATACAAAAAAACATATAGAATTCTTCAGATTTGAAAAATGATGTAAAGTTGTTCTTCCAATTACGAGTTAAGTTTGATGAGAGGAAGTGATGTAGGCGCCTCCCTCCCTGCGATACTTATGGGTATTATGAGATTAATATGTGCCGGGCAGCACACCCTCTTTATCTCATAGAGGCTTTCTAGTTTGTTTACGAGTCTAAAACCTTTGAACTGTTCCTTTTCAAAGTCAACGTAGTCAAGACTCCCTGGGGCAGACGCATGAAAACCGACAAGAAAACCAATGAGATTAGAAGAAATAATGAACCCTATGCCCTGATAGGCTTACTGTGATGTGATATCTTCTTCCTGGTAACGATCAAGGGTATTAATGAGGACGTGTTTCTGGTGGTTGTACATCGAGGCTGTAAGCTAGGGGAGTTCACCTACCTGGAGAGCAACGCAGGGCGTGTCCTGCACCTGCAGAGACACCTGTTCTCCATCTAGACTGAGCTTCCTGGAGTACAGGGCACCTGGGAGGGAGAGGACACACAGCAAGGACCGAATCACACAACTGCATAAACATAAACATGCCCATTATAACAGGGGGAGGTGGTGGAGGTACAGATTGAGAGACAGGCTGGTCGTAATGCACGGGATGGAATGAGGAATGGTATCAAAACACATCTGTTCGATACCGTTCCTTTATGCATTACACACTTTGACAATTGACACCATTCGTCATTCTATTCCATGCATTACAATGAGCCTGTTCTCCGATTACTGCCTCCACCATCCTCCCCTGTCATATATATATATATATATATATATATATCTGCTATCTGTTTAATTAATTACTAAATGTAAGTGAAGTATTATTTTGATTATGAGTGTAACAAACCAACCAACCTGTATTCGCTTCATAGTCCCCGATGAACCTCTTAGTCAGGAATCGGACTATTAAAGCTGTGAAGAAAACAGTCAACCAATGAGAAGCACTGTGTTGTGTGTATGTGTGTGTGTGTGTGTGTGTGTGTG
>NC_137682.1:1065985-1073485 GCF_963989245.1 Nansenia antarctica | reverse complement strand
GTTGTAACATCGGGGGTTCGGTCCAATATGGCGGAATACGGATGGAAATACTGATGACAGTCCGCAAGATCGCCTCGATTTGTACGATGGTAAGATTATGACGGCCTTCTGGTCTGCACGTGTGTTTCTGCGATGTTATTCTGTTATTATTAGTTATTAATTGTTAACAGACAGTTGTGTGGTTGAGCCAGGCAGCAGCCAGACACCTATAGCAGCTAGCTACCTAGCTCACATACATACATGTTGTTGCATTAGTTAGTTTAGCTGTTATGGGTTTGGTCAGGATAAGATAGGAGCATTGACCTGTCTGGTTTGTTTGTAAGGGACAGAATAACAGTAAACCTGCTGAACTAGACAGATCTGCGGTGTTCTGATCTGTCTGGGCCACAACAACACCCCGGGCTAGCAGCTAGCCTGGCTGGGCTTAGCTGTTATTGGCCCTGGTTGGCCTCGAGTCAAGCTAATGCTAGCTGGTTAGCTCACTGGCATTAATAATAATGCAAAGTTATGTTGACGTTTTGTTGCTTATGTGGCTTATCACCTACATACATTGTTGGCTGGCTGTGCTGGTCAGATAGACACATGAGGATGTTGTGATTGGGTTATCTTCTTATCTTATCTGAGGTCATTCACATCACACCAGGCTGGTACGTACCTAGCTGTCCCAGCTAACAACATTCATCAGCTGTACTACGAGCTGGCTACTACTAGTATGCAGGGGGGATGGAGTCATAATGTCTATAACAGCCAGGCAGCTTCTGACTGGATAACTCAACTATACTATAAATATTAACTATAAATGGACCTAAACCAGCTTCATCTAACTGTCAGAACCTTCAGTCGCTTAGTTGAGTTATTATGGCCAGCCTGGTTGACATAATAACATCTGACGGCTCCACATGTTACAGTGACAGTTTATTGTGCTGCTGTGTTTATTTATTTTCACCAACGTTCTATCAACATTCTATCAACATTCTATCAACATTCTATCAACATTCTATCAACATTCTATCAACATTCTACCAACATTCTATCAACATTCTATCAACATTCTACCAACATTCTATCAACATTCTATCAACATTCTATCAACATTCTATCAACATTCTATCAACATTCTATCAACGTTCTACCAACGTTCTACCAACGTTCTACCAACGTTCTACCAACATTCTACCAACATTCTATCAACGTTCTACCATGATCTAGATGTCACTGGGTGCCTTTTCATTTGGAGAGAGCTGGAGGGAGCTAAGCTACTTCTCTCTTACTAGTGCAGACAGACAGCACCACTGATCTAAGAGCAGTGAGGCAGTGTCCAATGCTTAGAAATAACTTATAAGAGACTATCCTCGTATTCTCCTTGTATGAGCAATATTGGTCTTTTCGGTTGCATGATAATATGATTGCATCATCAGTATACATAGGGTTGGTTTCCCCGACTTTGATTAAGGCTAAATCTGTGTCTGGGAGTTAAAAATCAAGACACTACATTACGCTATCAATTTAACCAAATTTGATAACATGGACTACTAGGCCCAGAGGATGATGAGCGCTTTGTGATTATGAAAAAGTGATCATCCATCCCCTCTGTTGTAAAGATCATAATGGACACCCCTGTAACAGCGGCATGATTGCATAATGATTGTGAAAGAGGTGTTACACATTGGGAGTCTTCAGGAATTACCCAGGTGTACCACACTCATCATGGCCTACGTGGTGGGAGAGACTAGTGTCTAGTGTACAAGAGTACAGTTACCTCTCTAGCTATCTGATGATGCATTATAGGCCTACTGGATTCATAGCCTAATGTAGCCTAATGTTTCTTCTTCTCCTCTCTCCCTCCAGGGCGCCAATGCCTCTGCTTTGGAGAAGGAGATCGGACCAGAACAGTTTCCTGTAAATGAACACTACTTTGGATTGGTCAACGTAAGTGTCTGTCCAGTACAACAATATAGCACCAAAGCTAACTGGGATTGAAGTCTTGTTTGTATGAATGTTTAGAATCGATTTAACTTGTGGGATATGATTGCTCTGAATGTGGATAGGATGTGTCCTCACAGCATTTAGTTATTTACTTTATAAGTAGATATACAACCCAACCCAAACAACACCAAAGTTCCATCATTTTGTTCTCACGCGTATCACACCTATTATTATTTTTTTTACGATATTCTCTGCTCTCCTCCCTCCCTCCCTCCCTCCCTCTCTCCTCCTCTCGTTCCTATCCTCCCGTCACTCCGTTCTGTCTTTCCACTCGTCCGTCGCTCTCTCCTCCCTCACACTTCCTGATCCTCCCCCCTTCCTCTCGTTCCCACTCTCCTCCTCTCCTTCCTCTCTCTCTCCTCCACACCCTCTCTCTCTTACTCATCTCTCTCTTTCTCTCATCTCTGTCTCATCCCTCACACTTACCCACCCTCCCTCCCCCTTCCTCTCATTCCTCTCTCTCCCCACACTCTCTTTCTCTCTTATTCCTCTCTCCTCCTCTCCTCCTCTCTCTCTCTCTCTCTCTCTCTCTCTTATTCCTCTCTCCTCCTCTCTTATTCCTCTCTCTCCTGTCTCTCTCTCTCTCTCTCTCTCTCTCTCTCTCTGTCTCTCTCCTGTCTCTCTCTCTCTCTCTCTCTCTCTCTCTCTCTCTCTCTCTCTCTCTCTCTCTCTCTCTCTCTCTCTCTCTCTCTCTCTCTCTCCTCCTCTCCTCCTCCAGTTTGGCAACACGTGCTACTGTAACTCGGTGCTGCAGGCGCTGTACTTCTGCCGTCCCTTCAGAGAGAAGGTCCTGGCCTACAAGGTGCAGCCCCGGAGGAAGGAGTCCCTCCTCACCTGCCTGTCTGACCTGTTCAACAGCATCGCCACGCAGAAGAAGAAAGTAGGAGTGATCCCACCCAAGAAGTTCATCTCACGCCTGAGGAAGGAGAATGGTAAGAGGGGGAGGGTTGGGGAGAGAGAGATTCAAGATTCAAGATAGCTTTATTGTTCTGTCACACAGTGGCAGAGATTCTCCTTCTACTTCAGGCAGAAGAAGTGCAGCTCAAGAATACATTTCCACATTAACACAAACACACATAGGTCACATACATTAATACATACAATTAAAAACAGACAGACATACCAGTGTTAAGTATAAAAATGTAGTGCCTAGAGTGGTGAGAGAGAGAGGTGGGGGAGGGTAGGAGGGAGGTAAGACAGAAGAGGAATGATGATGAGAGGCAGAGGGAGCCTGGGTGTGAGGAAGGGAAAGGGATACAGGGGAAGATCAAGCCAGAATGGAGAGAAAGTTGAGTGGAATGGGGTTGAGAGGGGAGGCAGGAGAGCTAGGAAGGAAAACATTGAGAGATGGGATGATTGACGGATGACGGATGAAGTCTGCATGTAAACAGGTTTGTTCCTGGGGTGGGAGGGCTTGGGAGTGTGAGCAGGCTTGGCTCCTATGCTGCTCTCTCTAGAAGTGTCCGGAAGGGCTGTACGGCATGTGACATCACAATAGATAGCTGTGAGTGGCGGACTCAGGCTGTTTGAAGGGCAGGGGGGGCGAAAAGAAAAAAAGGGCACCTACTGCGCAACATGGGACCCCATCAGTGCACATGGTCAAGTTTAGACCATTGGAAGGGCATCAATAGGGCACATCCTCTAATTTCGCCACTCAAAAGGGCACTTTAGTTTTTTCAACTGTGGGGGCACATGATCAAGTTTAGACCATTGGCACCAATAGGGCACGTCCTCTCATTTTTGCCACTCAAAAGGGCACTTAAGAGAGACGTTTTTCTACCGTGGGGGCACCAGTAGGGGCGGTCGCCCCCCTGCCCCCCCCTGAGTCCGCCAGTGGCTGTGAGGGAACTGTGGGAACAGGCAGGCGGCACACTGACTGAAAATGTACTGAGCACATTTCATACCTGGTGGTGGTAACACAATGCACTGCCAACAAATAAATAAATAAAAGTTTAACAACATTAAAAAGACCACGAGACATGATAGGATTACAGGAGTACAGTGAGTGCTGTAGAGACTAATGCATGGTCAACCAAAACCTTAAATGAATTAATAGAACTGAGTGACCAGAGAACTAAAAGAGAACAGGAACACTAAAAATAAAAGAATACAACCCAAAAGGACCATAAAACACCCTAAAAGTAAGCTTACAAAGTCTTAAGTTGTCTCTTAAACATGTGCTCAGTTGCATACCCCGTGGAACACCGGATCTTGCAAAAACAGTCAGTCAGTCCGCGGGCTCGCATCCCTCCAGCGTGACTCATCCCCTCACTATGATCAGGGGATCCGCGCGGTGTCTTGAAAAGTATTAAAAGTTGATAAATCAATTTTGGGAAAAGTCAAGACCCTTAATAAGTATTAAAAAGTCTTATCGCGATTTTATGAGGTCTTGGGTATTTTTCTGAATTAGACTCTGTCCAACTTTTAGTCAAAGTTCGTGAATTTATTCGTTTTATTAAAAAACAGAGATGAATCGGAAATTGTGTTGTATGATAGTGGTCTAGTCTATTGCAAACTAAAACTGTTAAGTTAAAGGTGTCACTGATGTAAACGGTTACAGCTCGAAGTGGCGGTGAGGTCTGGAAATACATATTAGAAGTCGCTCCGGAGTATAAGTCGCAACCCTATTTAGAAATGTATTTCACAAAATCCAAGACCAAGAACAGACATTTAATCTGGAAAGGCTTAGTTATTCAACTACACAATAGCACACAGAACAACAGGCTGAATAGGAACAGTTATTCAGCAACAACACAATAGCATAAAGAACCTACCAGGTTCTCTGGCAGGCTGTTGTATGAGAATGAGAAACGGCCTCTCCACGCCTCTTGATCCTTGGCTTCGGGGGCCGTTAGAAAGCCAAGCCCTTAAAAGGACGCCTGTCATGTATCTTGAGTGCAGACTCCGAAGACTCTTCCATCATCCCTTCTTCTTCCCTCCCTTCTCTCCTCTTCTCTCCTCTTCCCCCTTCTCTCCTCCCCCACCCCCAGAGCTGTTTGACAACTACATGCAGCAGGATGCTCACGAGTTCCTCAACTACCTCCTCAACACCATCGCTGACCTGCTGCAGGAAGAGAAGAGTCAGGAGAGGCAGCAGAACGGAAAGCTGGTGCAGAACGGAGGAGGAGGAGGAGGAGGAGGAGGAGGTGGAGGAGGGGGGGGCGGCAGCGGAGGCACGGGGGGAGAGGGGGACGAGGGGGAGAAGACCCAGCAGACTTGGGTGCACGAGATCTTCCAGGGCACGCTCACCAACGAGACTCGCTGCCTCAACTGTGAAGCCGTGAGTCAGGGGAGGGGGAGGGCCTAGACGGAGACTTGTTGTGCCCATTCGGTTGTTAAGTCTGACGTTCAGTCGTGACGTTTAGCAATTTCCGGGTCCAAATCAGAAATTCCCTCCGCCAGAGTACCAGTGTACTAAAGCACCAGAGTACCAGTGCACTAAAGCACCAGAGTACCAGTGCACTAAAGCACCAGAGTACCAGTGTACTAAAGCACCAGAGTACCAGTGTACTAAAGCACCAGAGTACCAGTGTACTAAAGCACCAGAGTACCAGTGTAGTAAAGCACCAGAGTACCAGTGCACTAAAGCAGCAGAGTACCAGTGTACTAAAGCACCAGAGTACCAGTGTACTAAAGCACCAGAGTACCAGTGTACTAAAGCACCAGAGTACCAGTGTACTAAAGCACCAGAGTACCAGTGTACTAAAGCACCAGAGTACCAGTGTACTAAAGCACCAGAGTACCAGAGTACCAGTGTACTACAGCACCAGAGTACCAGTGTACTAAAGCACCAGAGTACCAGTGTACTAAAGCACCAGAGTACCAGTGTACTAAAGCACCAGAGTACCAGTGTACTAAAGCACCAGAGTACCAGTGTACTAAAGCACCAGAGTACCAGTGTACTACAGCACCAGAGTACCAGTGTACTAAAGCACCAGAGTACCAGTGTACTAAAGCACCAGAGTACCAGTGTACTAAAGCACCAGAGTACCAGTGTACTACAGCGGTAGAATAACAGTTCAATCGTCTTCTATTCATACAACAAGGGACACAGCACTTTTCAGTTTTTCCCATATTTGTCAGCGTCTTTGAGCCTCGGAAAAGCGCTATACAAATATAATGAATTATTGTTATTACTGAGGCATTTCGAAGAGAGCGCCTCAGCCAACGTTGGACCCGGAAACACGTCACAACTTAACAACCGGACAGGAAATGACTGGCTGGCAGGTCTGCAAGGAGCCAGAGTGAGATTGTATGAATGGTTCAAGTTGGGAGAGAACAGGGAAATATCTAATGGATGCAGTCCCATACCAGTTTCCTTGAACTGTAATCTGTTAGAATGCAAGTGAATGGAGTCAGTGTTATAATAATAATAATAATAATACATTAGACTTGTACAGCGCTTTTCTAGACACTCAAAGACGCTCGTCATGTTTGCGCAGGTGAGCAGCAAAGACGAGGACTTCCTGGACCTCTCTGTGGACGTGGAACAGAACACCTCCATCACCCACTGTCTCCGGTAGGACACACACACACACCTACCTGCATCACACATGCTTCACACCTGAATGAATGAATGAATGGTCTTTATTGTCATTAATACAGTACAGGTACCATACAACGAAATTTAGGAGCGGGGGGGGCTCCCCTGGTGCTTGGAAAAAAGACTAAAAACAAGAGGGCCAAGGGTAAAATAAATAAGGGAAAAGAGCTGGTTTACATAAATAAAGGCTATGTACACTATCTACTATACTATACTACTATACTATACAATAAAACACTGTGCTGTACTCTATGCTATGCTATAAATATCCTAACTGTTCCTATATCTGAACCTTATGTACACATGGGTTGTCACCTGTTTGGCCCACAACATGATTGAGATGTCATGTGTGTGTGTGTGTTTATGTGTGTGTGTTTATGTGTGTGTGTGTTTATGTGTGTGTGTTTATGTGTGTGTGTTTATGTGTGTGTGTGTGTGTGTTTATGTGTGTGTGTTTGTGTGTGTGTTTATGTGTGTGTGTTTATGTGTGTGTTTATGTGTGTGTTTATGTGTGTGTGTTTATGTGTGTGTGTTTATGTGTGTGTTTATGTGTGTGTGTTTATATGTGTGTGTGTTTATGTGTGTGTGTTTATGTGTGTGTTTATGTGTGTGTGTTTATGTGTGTGTTTATGTGTGTGTGTTTATATGTGTGTGTTTATGTGTGTGTGTGTTTATGTGTGTGTGTTTATGTGTGTGTTTATGTGTGTGTGTTTATGTGTGTGTTTATGTGTGTGTTTATGTGTGTGTGTTTATGTGTGTGTTTATGTGTGTGTTTATGTGTGTGTGTGTTTATGTGTGTGTTTATATGTGTGTGTTTATGTGTGTGTGTTTATGTGTGTGTTTATGTGTGTGTTTATGTGTGTGTGTTTATGTGTGTGTGTTTATGTGTGTGTGTTTATGTGTGTGTGTTTATGTGTGTGTTTATTTGTGTGTGTTTCATCAACAGGGGTTTCAGCAACACAGAAACACTC
>NC_137682.1:1043485-1060985 GCF_963989245.1 Nansenia antarctica | reverse complement strand
TGTGTGTGTGTGTGTGTGTGTGTGTGTGTGTGTGTGTGTGTCTGGAATTCCGTCGCTCCTGGCCGGGCGACACAGATACCTCAGGCTGCTGTGGAGAATGGGGAATGTTTCATGTATAAGAGATTAGGGGGGGGTGGGGGGCGGGACGGACACCTGCTTTAGATTAGCTACTACTACAACCCCAGCCTGACATGGAAGGACTAGGATGGCGGTGTGGTGTGTGTAGGGGGGGGGGGCGGGCTCTCTCTCGTTTTGCTCCCTCTTTCTATCTCTCCTTTTGCTCTCACTCTTTTTCTCTCTCTCTCTCTCTCCCTTCTCATATGTCTGCCAGGGTTCCCCGCTGGTCTTAAAAAGCCGTAAAGTCTAAAATCCAGCAATCCAATGTACAAGGCCTAAAAAGGTCCCAAATTTCAGTTATTCGGTCTAAAAATTAGGTGCTAGGTCTAAAAAAAAATGAGATCAGTCCGACCACGTCTATTTACGCAGAAATGAATCAAGCTGGAACCCAAAAAAATGACAATTCGTTTCCTTTTTTGTCTGTATGGCAGTGAAATCCCTAATTTCGTCACCTCGAGGATGACAAAAAGCTATCATATGGTGTCGCGAATAGGTCTAAAATCATATTCAAAGAGGTCTATAAATTTGACTCGTTGAAACTTGTAGGAACCCTGATCTGCTTCTCGTGAGAATGCACTGAGAACATGGCATGGTGTAGGCCAGCTCTGTATGAAATACCTCCGCCTCTGTTAAAGTACTCAGCTGCGTCTGTTGAATCACTTGAGGTCCAGAGCTCAGCGGGGTTCTGGGTAGCGGCCACACAGTAGTGCTGCTCCAGGCACAGCCTCTGTGCTGGGCAGGGGAGGGTGGAGGAGAGGGTGGAGGGTGGAGGAGGAGCAGGGGAGGGTGGAGGAGAGGGTGGGCAGGGCAGGGTGGAGGAGAGGGTGGGCAGGGGAGGGTGGAGGAGAGGGTGGGCAGGGCAGGGTGGAGGAGAGGGTGGGCAGGCAGGGTGGAGGAGAGGGTGGGCAGGGGAGGGTGGAGGAGAGGGTGGGCAGGGGAGGGTGGAGGAGAGGGTGGGCAGGGAGGGTGGAGCAGAGGGTGGGCAGGGGAGGGTGGAGGAGAGGGTGGAGGGAGGGTGGGCAGGGGAGGGTGGAGGAGAGGGTGGAGGAGAGGGTGGGCAGGGGAGGGTGGAGGAGAGGGTGGAGGAGAGGGTGGGCAGGGGAGGGTGGAGGAGAGGGTGGGCAGGGTGGAGGAGAGGGTGGGCAGGGGGAGGGTGGAGGAGAGGGTGGAGGAGAGGGTGGAGGAGAGGGTGGGCAGGGGAGGGTGGAGGAGAGGGTGGGCAGGGAGGGTGGAGGAGAGGGTGGGCAGGGTGGAGGAGAGGGTGGGCAGGGGAGGGTGGAGGAGAGGGTGGAGGAGAGGGTGGAGGAGAGGGTGGGCAGGGGAGGGTGGGCAGGGGAGGGTGGAGGAGAGGGTGGGCAGGGGAGGGTGGAGGAGAGGCATGGTATGTTAGAGCCGTTTAGAGGCCCTGCTTTTTCCTCTCAGGGTAGATGTTATTACCCCTGAGGCACAGATCTAGGATCAGCCCAACCTCCCCCAAAACCTTGTCTTTAACATTAAGTGGGGGGGGGGGGGGAGGAAAGTCAAACTGATCACAGGTCAGTGTCTGGGGGGGGGTTATTTTGTTATTTCTGACTCATCTTTTTTTCCCACTACTATGGGAAAGAGTCCCATCCTGACATCTGGTGCGGACAGAGACCACTGGCTGAGCCTAGGAGTTTCCACTGCTCTCTCTCTCTCACTCTCTCTCTCTGTCTCTGTCTCTCTCTCTCTGTCTCTCTCTCTCTCTCTGTGTCTCTCTCTCTCTCTCTCTCTCTGTCTCTCTCTCTGTCTCTCTCTCTGTCTCTCTCTCTCTCTCTGTCTCTCTCTCTGTCTCTCTCTCTCTCTCTGTCTCTCTCTCTCTCTGTCTCTCTCTCTGTCTCTCTCTCTCTGTCTCTCTCTCTCTGTCTCTCTCTCTTCTCTCTTTCTCTCTGTCTCTCTCCCTCTTCTCTCTCTTCTCTCTGTCTCTCTCTCTCTCTGTCTCTCTCTCTCTCTCTTCTCTCTCTCTCTCTTCTCTCTGTCTCTCTGTCTCTCTCCCTCTCTTCTCTCTCTTCTCTCTCTTCTCTCTCTCTCTCTCTCTCTCTCTCTCTCTCTTCTCTCTCTCTCTCTCTCTCTCTTCTCTCTCTCTCTCTCTCTCTCTCTCTCTCTCTCTCTATCTATCTCTCTCTTCTCTCTGTCTCTTTTCCCCTCTGAGGTTGTGTAGGTTCCTCCAGTTCCATTTTGTTTTTGTTTTGTTTACTTTTTAGAAAATGTGTCCAGCTTGTGGACAGAGAGATTAGTGGAAGACACTCTTCACCCGACCTTCATCTTAACTCTCCTAATTTTCCCTCCTTGTTCACAGAAAATCGACGCCCAGGCGATCGAGGAGTTCTACGGCTTGACGTCGGACATTTCTAAGAACTCAGAGTCTGGCTATATCCTCTTCTACCAGTCCAGGGACTGAAGCAGCCAATAGGAAAGGCCGAACGGGACTGTGACTCTGTCAGGGGGGAGGGGCTTGGGCTGCCACAGGCTCCGCCCCAACCCGTTAAATTATAAAAAAAACGGCTTTTCTGCAGAGCTTTGCACTGGAGTGCCGATGTGGGCGGGGCCAGATCAGGTGGCCGAGCAAACCGATAAGCTGGACAGGAAACTTCATCAATACAGTCATCGCAGAAGTGCAGCAGGCATTCAAATGCCTATTCCTCCTCCTCCTCCTCCTCCTCCTCCTCATCATCATCATCCTCCTCCTTTTTTTGAGTTTGAGTACAGTTGAGAAACATGTAGTGCTAGCTCTCTCTCCGCTAACAGTGTTAGCGCCTGTCGAGGTGTCGTGCCAGTCTTCGGTGTCGCAACACGTTTTGGTGTCGGTGCCATCAGAGGTTCTGCGGTCTCGTCCCGGCGCCGCCGCCGCAGACGCTTAGTAACACAGTTTTCCCGAAGGGTTGAAGAAGAAGAAGAAGAGTGGACCTGCCACGGTTTGCGATTTTCCTGAATGTTGACTTTGACTTTACATTGTTGCCAGTTATTATTTTTCAGCTCGCCGGTTCGGTGGGCGGGGTGAGGTCCGGTCATTTAGTGGTGTTGTAGTAACACATTCATGTCTGATGCAGAACGCTAATCTATCCCACCTGTTACAGTAGACGCACACACACACACGTTTACTCTTCAGATCCCCCCCTCCCATCAACAACGGCAACCCCGTACCGCCACACACTACGAACACCTTCCAATCCCATATTTATGTTATGTGGAACTCGTCTGTAACCGAGTTCCAAGCTAAGTGTCATTGCCTACGTTTCAAACCACAGCCTCCTCCCCCTACAGATATAGGGCACTACGTTTGGCCAGAGCACTATGTAGGGGGGACTAGGGTGCCGTTTGGGATCTGGCGCTAAGTTGTCTGTGTATGTTGTTTGTAATGCAGTATATAAACTGTAGCTATATCCACCTGCTGCACTATAGCGTCGTCACCTAGCAACCCCCCCCCCCCCCAGCCTAACCCAAACCCCAAGGTTTTTAGACGGCCATTTTGTGTGTTTTTTTTTGTTTTTTCTGTTTTGTTTTTTAGTTTTCTTCTTTTGAAACGCACAAATAACCCAACATAGATGTTGTTTGGGTGGTAAGTTGAGTAATCATGTGCTACACTGCCAGGGGGGGGTAACGTCACTCTGGTTGGAAACGGAGGGAGTGAATTAAAAGCCTCTTACCTCTGAAGTGGTTCTGTTTTGTTAGAATGTGTCTAGGTTGGCTCTAGTGTTGTTGAGTGGATGGAGAAGTCAGTCTGCCGTGGAAATATACAGTGAAGGGCTCCTCGGCCCCCGTACACACCATGAGAGAGAGAGAGAGAGAGAGAGAGAGAGAGAGAGAGAGAGAGACAGAGAGAGAGAGAGAGACTTTCACTATTCAGGTATAGCTGATATACATGCTGCTTGTGGTTGTAGATTTAACATTGACTAACAAATGAATGAACATACAAGGTGGATGTCGGTGAGGAAAGACTCATTGATATATCAGACTGTGTTGCTTGTCTGGGGAGTTCGTCCTTAACGATAGAACTTCAGTTGTAGCCTAACTACCTAGTACACTCCGTCTTTATCTAGCTATCCCTGCACTCCTCACTGTGTGTGTGTGTGTGTGTGTGTGTGTGTGTGTGTGTGTGTGTGTGTGTGTGTGTGTGTGTGTGTGTGATAGAGAGAAAGAGAGAGACCGTGCGACTGGCAGACAGACACATGGCTAGAGGTTACGCTGGGTCATGTGAGTTGATGTGTTTGGAGTGAGAACACAAGCGCACACACACACACACACAGAGCAGAGTGTTGTTCTGTAGAAACAACTGGGGGGGGGGGAATGTTCTGGAATACAAAGCTTAAACAAGCATTCTCATTGGCCAAGTACAGTTTGCATACCTTTTACTTTTCAAAACATTTTCTAAACACGACGTATGATTGGTGAAAGCAACATTGTGCACATAGATCTAGAACAAGCTCTATCTCTGACGGAGCATACCTTCCAGGTGTTATCTCTCACAGGTCCTGTTGTGTACTTCACTTCGGGGCAGAACAAGGAAAGGAGACACTGAGGAAACCACTTTAAACTATTGGGACGACACCGCTGTGTGTCTGTCTGCCTGCCTGTCTGTCTGTCTGTCTGTGTGTCTGCCTGTCTGTCTGTGTGTCTGTCTACCTGTCTGCCTGCCTGTCTGTCTGCCTGTCTGTGTGTCTGTCTGCCTGTCTGCCTGCCTGTCTGCCTGTCTGTCTGCCTGTCTGTCTGGAGTTCAAAGGTCATTTAGCTACTGGTTCTCGTCCTTCACAACAAACCCTGAAAAGCGTTGGCGTGGTTACCCGGTCCTGGTCCCTGAGAGACACAGGGTGAGGCAGGCTTTTAGCTCCAACCAAGAACTAACACACCTGATTCCACTGATGGACCTCTAGAGCTGTGAGTTATGAGAGTCAGTGTGATGAGATGTGTTTATGTTAGCCTGACTGGTTGTTGAGTCGTCAGCGCCTAAACTGTCCAGAGTGATCAACGTGTGCCTGAGTCAACTCATTGACCTTTGGCACAGATGAGTCCAATCAGGCTGGAACTTGTGCTGCATTCAAGTGCTATCCCAAAATAGAAAACTGTGTTACTTCCCCCCCTCAGAGCTATCACCGAATCAACCAAAAGGGTGAGATTTCGGGAGCTCTCCGGAGATTGACGTCAGAATGTTCCGAGTTTCCGAGGAGCACTTGAATGAAGGTTAAAGCCTCCGTTACGCTGTGGTTGTCCAGGACCAGGTCAGGTGACCAGACCGCTCCTGTAAAGTGTTTCCTCTGTTCCTCTCCTCCTCGCCTCCTTCTCAGACTGGTTACAGGAGAATGTCTCCGGCCAGGAACCGTAGTAGATCACAGATCACAGAGCGTAGATCACAGATCACAGGGCGTAGGTGTTTTAAAAGATCAGCTTTCCATCTTCTCCACCAATGCAATTTGAGAAGGAAGGAGGAATGGAGAGAACAGGAGAGAACAGAGGACGGAGTCCCTCCCTGTATGGACTGACGTCCTCTCAGACCCCCGCAGACTGACTGGATCAGAGTGGTAGAGAGGTGGACAATAGACAGAAAAGAAGTGTGGGAGCCTGTAATAATAAAATACATTTTTGAAAAAGGGTATTTTTTAAATTTAAATATTATTATTATTATGATTATGAATGTTATGTTAACCTTTTATTAGATGTTCACTTTAAAAAATATATATTTTACGAATTGAGTCTACCATTCTTGTGTCGGCAGCTGAGAAGAGGCTGGTATGGTTTTATTGGGTTGAACGATGGATCTTGATATGTGCATAAGACAGATGTTATTATTGGAGTCTAAATAATGCTTGCTTGATAATAATCGGAGCTAAATGAGTAGTGTTATTGGCAATGTTATCAGGCCCCTTATAAGGACATAAACCCTCCCTCTAAGTAAATAGATGAATACATTTATGAATATTTATGTCGGCCCATAGTCTCTAAGCCAGATCGTCCTTTAGCTACGTGGGTGGAACACCCCCCTGTTCAACATGTGTCTAACATTGGGAGGGTCACCTCAATTTTGACGCCTCGTGACGTTAGAATTATAAGGTTCTATCTCAATTTTTGTCAAAATTGAGTTATTTTATATAATCTGAACCATTAGGTGTTTATTAATGCCTGTGTGGTGTCATCTTTAAAATGTTGACATTTTTTAGTTAGTAATTCATAAAATACAAAGGTTCCATCTCACAAAACATAATGGAATGTAAAAACTTTGACTCTCAATATCTCTGAACTGCCCTAGACGGAGATAGAACCTTATCATTCTAAACAGAGATAGAACCTTATCATTCTAAACGGAGATAGAACCTTATCATTCTAAGCTCACGACCTGTCAATTGAACTTGACATGCAACACTTGTCCACGTCACTTCAATTCAGAAAAATCGCCAAGAATGTGTAAAAGTGATTGATTGCATTAAAGTTGAAGTGCACTTTTGAGAGTGAATGTGCCAGTAAGGTGTGAACACAGTAAGGTGTGAACCCCTCACATCCACTGTGGTCACCACATGTACAATGGAGGTTCATGTATTGGGACTATTGAAAAAAGAACAATAAATAGTGTTAACCATTATAATATGATATTTATGAAAAGGTGTCTGTATATTTCTGGTGTACAAGTACAGACTTTGATGTAAATAAACACCAGGTGGGTGGATGTGATGGGTGAGTGAAATGAGTTTAGTTAAGAGTTTACTGCCTTCAAGTGTTCCTTGGTAATAAAAAAAATAACAAATACTTTTGCTGGACATTTGAGTTTCCTGCTAGGGGTTATCTCAGTAGGGAACGATGCTAAATCCTTTGCTAAATCTTGGTGGGAAGCTCAGTTTCCGAGGAACGCATGAATCAGCATCAGCAGGCAGAGACAGGGCTGTGGGCTTGTGAAGAGTTGCTGTATGCATATACTGTATACCTGAGAGATGCATGGAAATATAATCAAAATACCATACATGTATGCGATCACAAGCATTCATCTATCATTCGTACAATTACACGTAGTTAATAAATAAAAAGTATCCATAATAACTGATTCTGTAAGCAAAGTTACATAAGGATACAAACAGAACAATGTCAAACTGAATCCACAATGTTTATAGGTGAAACATACTAAACATGCAAAGTAAAATGTTTGAGGTCATTATTCAGACAAGTCCAGCGAGTCCAGGTATGCCTCCAGTGAATGCCGCTCCTCCCTGTCAGCCAGTATGTTGTTGTCCACACCCAGTGACGTAACCCTGGCCATCTGCTCCCTCTGCCGCTGGCTCTCCCTCCTCATCTCCTTCCTCGAGTCACTGAGCCTAGTCCTCTGGGGCTCAGTCCTCTGGGGCTCAGTCCTCTGGGGCTCTTGGGAAGCAGCATGGTGGTTGTCCACATGGCCGAACGCATTGGTGAGGAGGTCATCAGTGAGGTAGTCTTCGGACACCCAGTCACAATGGTTGGATGTTGTGGGTGCGTCTAGACTGTCTACATCAACTGGGCCAAAGTCTGGCGTCAGCTGAAGTGGGTGGAGGGCTAGGGGTAAACACTGAGGTGTTTGTGAGAGGAACAGGTTTGTGAGAGAAAGGGTTAAGTCGCTCATAGACTCCTGGCTTGACTCTGACTGTTGTCCAGGTTGGGAGGGAGAGAGGGCTATACCCTGTAGGTCTCCGTGGAGCAACTTATAGAGGTCTGGGTAGATGAGAACCTCTGAGAGTTGTTGACAGAGGCTTGAGAGCCTCGCTGCCTCCTCTGCCTCACCCTCTACTGGTGTGGAGAGAATGTCATCCAGCTCAGCGTCTAACTGGAGGGGAAATGTCCCCCAGTCAGTGTCATGGTGATGTTCTTCTTCTTTTGCTGGCCTCACCACTGGAATGCTAACCACATCTTGCTGTGAGCCAAAGGTCTTTGTGACCACAGATTGGGACCGGGCGACATCCTCAAGGTCCTTCCTCCTCATCATCAACCGCTTCTTCTTGTGACCTCTTGTGACCTCATGTTTTCTCTTGCCTCTGTGCCTCTTCGGCAGGTGGCGTGTCCTATTTCTATTTATATTCCTATTACTCTTCTTCATAAGATTACCTTCCACATTGTGCTGAAAGTTCATATTTACTAATGCACCTTCAGCCACCAATGGAAATAAAATACTGCAAAAGAACCTGTGAACAGGCTATACTGGTAGGTGATTATGATGTCATAAAGGGGTTATGTCATCAAACTGGTTTATGTGGTAAAGCATTGCCTCTGTAGTAAAATGTTTATTCAATTAATAATAATTTTAAAAACGGTCAAACAAATGTTGGGTTTAAAACTGTATTCATGCTTTCCAGAAGAAAGGCAACAGCACAACACATACAACTGGGATCCAACCATTTTGAATAATGAGACGCAAACCCCCCAAAAATGACAAAAAAAACCTTGTTATACTCTTTAAAAAATAGCTTGTATTTACATCTAGTCAAATAGAGTTGGTAATGAAAACTTCTTGTACCCACAGCAAAAGTAGATATTTGGAAATCTCTTCAGAGCAGCAAACCATTCTAGTTGATGGTAGTATTGCGACCTAATTCAATCCTAACATTCTCAAGGTCTGAAATATTTCACACATGGTTATGGTGCTTATTAGGGTCAAATCACTTTACACATGTTAATAATTGTGCTCTATACATACAGCTCAGGACAAACCAAACCAAGGGGCTGTTAGAAAAGCAGGATCAATGAGAAAGCCAGCTAACTACCAAATATCTTGAAAAAAGTGAACAAAGATATGTTACTTTAATTCATTACTAGATTCTCAACAACTCAAGATTAAGTATCTTGTCAAAACAGAAAATCATGTGAAATATTGGATTTCTTTCCAAGTTAGCTGGGTAATTTAGTGATACTGCTGTCTTGAAAAGGATTCCTGTCAAAAACTGCACATTTCATAGTATTAGATTCAAGGTACTTAGTATACAACTCACAATGTTTCAAAAGTTCTTTTCAATGTAGGTATAAATCATGTTAATATGGGTAAAAAATAAATTAAAAAAAAGGGTTGACATGCCAATAAGTATTTTATCAAAAACTTACAAAGTTCCTTTGAAGGTTGTAATGTTATTAATCTCATGAACAAATATGTTGGTCAAATCCAAATAAGCATTTGGTATCTCAGTGCCAGCCACGTATCTTAGTACCTCTAAGACTACAGAGCTGAGATAATATTTAGAGAATGTGATCTAATGTCATCAAGTCCCTGGTGGTCGCAGAATCAGAGGTCAAACAAATTGATAAATATGACAGCATTTAATGCATGTTAGAACAGAATTTCAATAAATCAAATAATTATATTTCAGGGACATGAGCCTTTAGAGTGCATAAATAACAGCTCACAAACTTCAACACTGAGATGAATCACCAAAACAACTATGGGTTGCTATCTCCAATAAATAAATAAAAACAACTGGTTTAAGATGGACTTGTCTCTGCTGTGGTCATTATCACTTATGTTACCCTAACCCTAACCCTTATTGCGTGTATGTTACCTCCTTTATGTTACTATGCGTGTATGATACCTCCTTTCCACCAACGCCAACCTAGTTCTAGTTCTGGGCTGGTGCTAGTGAACCTAGTTCTAGTTCTGGTGCTAGTGAACCTAGTTCTGGTTCTGAGCTGGTACTAGTGAACCTAGTTCTAGTTCTAGTTCTGGTGCTAGTGAACCTAGTTCTTGTTCTGGGCTGGTGCTAGTGAACCTAGTTCTAGTTCTGAGCTGGTGCTAGTGAACCTAGTTCTAGTTCTAGTTCTGGTGCTAGTGAACCTAGTTCTAGTTCTGGTGCTAGTGAACCTAGTTCTAGTTCTGGTGCTAGTGAACCTAGTTCTAGTTCTGGTTCTGGGCTGGTGCTAGTGAACCTAGTTCTAGTTCTGGTGCTAGTGAACCTAGTTCTAGTTCTGAGCTGGTGCTAGTGAACCTAGTTCTAGTTCTGGGCTGGTTCTAGTGCCGGTTTGCAGTTGATTCATCTATGACCCGGTTAGAGAGCCATGCCATAAGTGGTTCTTGGTTCTTAGCACAGAGGACAATGCTGCATTTGCACATCAGAGGACTTGCAACTGTAGTTTTTGTTGCCATCTTTAAGTTCAGCTTTCATAGTACTGTATGAGTAACTGAGAGGTGAATCAGGTTTTCTGATTAACCTCAACACCAGGGGTATAGTATATACTATGTTCTTTTTTTCATTTTCTTTCACTTCATTTTTTAAATATCATTTTTATCATTCTATGATGATCTATGATCCTATAGTATAATATGATATATTATTATCATTCTAAGGGGAAAAAAATAGTATACTATGTTCTTTTTTCATTTGTTTTCCACTTCAATGATCATTCTAGAGTCTACCTGACACCAGAGGTCAAATCTGAAGTGGTTCCACGTCTAAAAATGAAGTTTACAGTCTATAGAAACACTGTAGAAAGTTTCATTCTTTAGTCATAACAACATGCACAATACCTTCCATATATGAGCTTATCTGGCGCACTAAAAGGCAGATTTACCTAGTTAGTATGAAGCAGTGACTGCTTGTACTAAATCAAGCTATATCAAACATTGTTTTGTGTGCTCTGAAGTAGGCCTTGACAAAAAAAGCTTGGCAAATAAATTGAGACCGAAGTGTGTTTTAAGTATCCTGCTCCTGATGTCTGTCGGGTGTCGGCCCTGCCTTGCTGCCTCAGTTATCTGTCTGTCTGTCGGCCCTGCCTCGCGTACCTCAGTTATCTGGCTGTCTGTCGGCCCTGCCTCGCGTACCTCAGTTATCTGGCTGTCTGTCGGCCCTGCCTTGCTGCCTCAGTTATCTGTCTGTCTGTCGGCCCTGCCTCGCGTACCTCAGTTATCTGTCTGTCTGTCGGCCCTGCCTTGCTGCCTCAGTTATCTGTCTGTCTGTCGGCCCTGCCTCGCGTACCTCAGTTATCTGTCTGTCTGTCGGCCCTGCCTCGCGTACCTCAGTTATCTGTCTGTCTGTCGGCCCTGCCTCGCGTACCTCAGTTATCTGTCTGTCTGTCGGCCCTGCCTCGCTGCCTCAGTTATCTGTCTGTCTGTCGGCCCTGCCTTGCTGTACCTCAGTTATCTGTCTGTCTGTCGGCCCTGCCTTGCTGCCTCAGTTATCTGTCTGTCTGTCGGCCCTGCCTCGTGTACCTCAGTTATCTGTCTGTCAGTCGGCCCTGCCTCGTGTACCTCAGTTATCTGTCTGTCTGTCGGCCCTGCCTTGCTGTACCTCAGTTATCTGTCTGTCTGTCGGCCCTGCCTTGCTGCCTCAGTTATCTGTCTGTCTGTCGGCCCTGCCTTGCTGCCTCAGTTATCTGTCTGTCTGTCGGCCCTGCCTCGTGTACCTCAGTTATCTGTCTGTCAGTCAGCCCTGCCTCGCGTACCTCAGTTATCTGTCTGTCTGTCGGCCCTGCCTTGCTGCCTCAGTTATCTGTCTGTCTGTCGGCCCTGCCTCGCGTACCTCAGTTATCTGTCTGTCTGTCGGCCCTGCCTCGCGTACCTCAGTTATCTGTCTGTCTGTCGGCCCTGCCTCGCGTACCTCAGCTATCTGTCTGTCTGTCGGCCCTGCCTCGCGTACCTCAGTTATCTGGCTGTCTGTCGGCCCTGCCTCGCGTACCTCAGTTATCTGCTACTATCTACCGGCACCCTTTCGTCCCCTCATGCCTATTTCTGGATCCGAAGCTGGAACTGGTTGAGATAAAGAAGTCAACCAGCTAGCACACTAGCTAGCCTCTCTCTGGGTAGGACCCTACTGGGCTTTCTGCATCTGCAAGCTTCCCTTGATCTACCAGGTAGGTAAGTCTGATCTACCAGGTAGGTAAGTCTGAACACGACGGGAGCGGAGAGGACAGTTGACCCAGACCAGCCAAGTGTCGGTGCCACTCTGGAACCGGTTCTCCTGGCCGAGAGAGCCACCGGTTCTTTTGCTGTCGCCATGCGATGAATGACGAGGTTGGAGATTAGGCACCGACCGTCTCCGTGGTGGGAAAGGGGAATGAGTCACAGATTTGTTAATAGAATGTTTTGCTTGCCTTCCCGAGGCTTACTGCATCTTGAATGACTCAACACTGGAGCATTGTTATCCAGTCACTTATGTTCCGGAACGCTGCATAGTTCCACAAATATAACTGACGTTTCCCCCAGCAGCATTGGATCGTTTTGAATGAAAACAAGATTGTGTTAGCGCTCTACAAAGCAACGGCATCACGACCATGTCTGTTTTGTGTTTAGAAATCCATTATCTTCCCCCTAAAGGTATTTTTTTATTTTTTTTTATTCACTAAAAGATGACAGACGAAACAAACAATTGTACATTTAATTGATTTCAGGTGTGATACATTGCCAAGAAAAGTATAGAAAAGTATCAGCAAGACAAAATATATCTCTATCTCTCTATAATATATATATCTAGAAGGGTAGACAACTTATGCTGGGGGAGGATCTCCTTACAATGTACAGCAACGCCTCGTGAGATTGTTATCAATGCCAGCTCAGGGGAATGTGAGAGTTCTGAAACATACAAGATAGATACACTCATACATACATACATATACTGCATATATACTGTACAAAAGAGAGACAAATACAGACTTTACCACTGCTAGAACTACTAGCTCTGTGTCCAAGTATCTCTATCTGGGTTTGGAGAGAACATTCACCAGACAGAACCACCATTACTTCTCTGGTTCTATGGAACATGTGGGACTTGTTTTCAAAGGCTCTGTTTCCTTCTCTTCATTAGAAGAACCCTGTAGAGTTGGAGTCAGCAGACAGAGGTTGAGTCGTATGGTTGACGGCTCCTTCTTGTGGGCATGGAAGGGTATTGCAGGAGAGTCTGTAGTAATTCGGTTGTTAAGTCGTAACGTGTTTCCGGGTCCAACGTTGGCTGAGGCGCTCTCTTCGAAATGCTTTTCCGAGGCTCAAAGACCCTGACAATATGGGGAAAACGGGAAAGTGCTGCTGTGTCCCTTGTTGTATGAATAGATCCGAGAATAAAAAATGATTGAACTGTCATTCTACCGCTGTAGTACACTGGTACTCTGGTGCTTTAGTACACTGGTACTCTGGTGCTTTAGTACACTGGTACTCTGGTGCGGGGAATTTTTGATTTGGAAATTGCTAAACGTCACGCGTGACGTCTAGTTGGAGTTGGAGTTAGTTGGAGAGCAGCCCGCACGCACACATGCACCGTCCAACTGTCACAACCTTGTATTTGCTTTATTCAGAAAGGACATTAGAAACATTACCACAGTAGAAAACATCGAATGCATACATACCCAATGCTCAAGTACGTAACTCTCTCAGAGCAAAAAAATCCTCCACTGGTTGAGAAAGATACTATCACAGAAACAAACCAACTGTTTAAAACCACCACACTTCTTCAACCCTCCCCAGAGTGTGCTGTACATAGCGGGAGCGTGGTCCATGTATATAACACAGCTCCTCTGTTAGAAGAGCATGGTTTACAATAGCCAGTGGTGTGTTTACAGTATCCTGTCATGGCTAGTCATCAGCTGTATGATACTCAGTTCAGTCACAGTTCAGAGTTTACGGTGTAGAGGATACAGGCGTACTACTTCCACGGATGTGTTGCCTGACTGACTGTGGCTTGGCTGACTGTCTGTTAGAGAGAGAGAGATACTGTGGGAGAACAAACTATAATATAATAATAGTAATATCGTGCCTATAGTACCTTATATACTTGATAATGAAAGTCCCATGCAGAAAATAGTTTACAACACAGTTTGTGTGCGTGCGTGCGTGTGTGTGTGTGTGTGTGTGTGTGTGTGTGTGTGTGTGTGTGTGTGTGTCTCTCTCTATCTCTCTGTTTGTCTGTCTGTCTGTGTGCCTGTGTGTTTTTGCAGTCCTATAAAGTGTATCGCGTTCCTGTCGTTGGACAGACAGTACAGTCTGTATGTGGGTGTGGGTGATGATGATGCTTGCGTGTTCGTTGCGCTTGTATGAATGTACACTTTATATTCCCTTCCAGCCACTACTGTGGGGGGTTGTCCATGGTCCAATCAACCCACTCCCACCCCCCCATGCCCCCCTACTAACCCCACCCAGGGTCATACCATAGTCTCTGAGCCTGAGCCCACACTAACACCCCCCAGGGTCATACCATAGTCTCTGACCCTGAGCCCACACTAACACCCCCCAGGGTCATACCATAGTCTCTGACCACCCTGAGCCCACACTAACACCCCCCAGGGTCATACCATAGTCTCTGAGCCTGAGCCCTTCCCTGTGAAGAAATCCCAGAAGTTGGAGGTGGGGGAGGGCTTGCTGCTGTCCTCCTGGGGGGGCTGGCGCACCCATACGCTGCTGTCCGCTGCGCCCCCCAGGGCGGAGCAGGAGGCGGCACCCAGAGCAAAGGTCAGAGCCTCCCCCAGCGGACCCCCTCCCCCCCTCCTCTCCTGGCCGTCGCGGTCCTCTGGGTTCTGGTGGGTTCTGGAGGAGGAGTAGGAGGAGGGGGAGGGCTGGGCCAGGCTCATCAGGTTGTGGTGGGAGTGGAACTGTCTGATCTGGCCGATGGACTTGGTCGGGGCCTCCGAGGGACCTGACGGGGGGACGGGGACGGAGATCAACGTTATTACCTCTCATGGTAAATTGCTTCCATGTTCTAAGAATGTTGCATAGATTCTAAATGTTCCATTTGATGTCATAATGCACTCAAGCAGACATTATGTACATTGCAGTTAATGGAAGTTCTAGATTGCACAGTAAAATTCTAGAATGATTTGCAGAAATATTTTACTCCTGAAAATTAGTGACATTTCTTTAGAGTCTACCTGACACCAGAGGTCAAATCTGAAGTGGTTCCACGTCTAAAAAGCTGAAGTTTACAGTCTATAGAAACACTGTAGAAAGTATCATGCTTTAGTCATAAAATGCACAATTATTATTATTACAGTGTTACTGTACCAAAGACAGGCTATGTATGGACCTATCGCTAAGCCACGCCCCCTTTGAAAACTCAGACAAACAAACAACGCTTCACTGACAGTGACTGACTGACCGACCGTGACTGAATGACATTCAATGACTTACAATGGCGGGAGTTGGCACATTTCTGATTTCTGATTTACCACAGCAAGTAATAGACTTTTTTTTTTTTTTAAAGATGACAAGAATATTTCATCTAGAAGCTTTTCACACCACCAGATATTAGCGAGTTGTTTGTCCGAGTTTTCTGCCTCCTGTCGTGACTTTTGCTGTGAAATGATTGGACGATTTCGATTTCGGGGCGTGGCTTAGAGATAGGTCCATTGCACACCTCACCTGAGGTGATGCGCAGCCTTGCTAGGATGACAGAAACACGCCGGCTGAGCGCTCAGTGACCTACATTTAATTTACATTTACATGTTTGGCATTTAGCAGACGCCTTATTCCAAAGCGACTTACAATCAATACATTTGAATACTAAGCAAGTGAATCATCAGTCCACCAGTCGTAGCAGGAAGAGTAATCTAGCTCAGGCCCGGGGCCACTGATAGAAGGAAAAACCTTCTTCTAAACCAATTTTTGTTGTGTTTTTTGACACTGGAGAAACAGAGAAACGGTACAAGGGGGGCAATAGAAGTTCTTAGGGACACAGTAGAGGGGAAAAGCGGGTGTCTTCAGGAGGGACAGTGCTGAGGGGCAGAAGATGTCTCAGGAGGAGCAGTTAAGGTGTAACCTGAAGAGATGGGTCTTCAGTCTACGACGGAAGTGACTCTGCTTTACGGCATGTGACATCACATTAGATCGCTGTGAGGGAATTGTGGGAACAGGCAGGCGGCACACTGACTGAAAATGTACTGGGCACATTTCATACCTGGTGGTGGTAACACAATGCACTGCCAAAACACAAATCAATAAAAGTTTAACAACATTAAAAAGACTTACATTTCCTGCCGGTGTTGAGGTGCAGCATGTTGAAGAACACCTCGCCGCTGAGGCTGCCCTCCCCGGGACCGTCGGAGGGGAAGAGGGGGGAGGGGAGCTCCATGGAGGACAGGCTCCCGCTGGACGCCCCCGCAGAGTCCAGAGACACCGCCGTGTCCCGACGACCCCCCGAGTCTACGGTCTCGACTGTCAGGCAACTGCTGTGGAGGGGGTGGGGTATATACAGGAATCTTGAGGTTAATTTGAAAGTGACAGTTGGATCTAAGTGACAGTTGGATCTAAGTGACAGTTGGATCTAAGTGACAGCAACTGCTGTGGAGGGGGTGGGGGGGGGGGAAACAGAAGGACAGGTAAGAGTCATGTAGAATAGGGTGAGGATACACACAACACACACACACACACACACCCACACACACACACACACACACACACACACACAACACACACACACGCACACACACACGCACACACACTGACCTCCTGGTGTGGTGAGGTGGAGTTTCATGAAGTGCTTAGACCAAAAACTTGCCTACGGATCAGGCTCATAGTTGCTGTATGTATTGTTTGTTGTATGCAGGTGTTGCCAGATGGGATTGTTGATTTCCAGCCTAACCACAGTCTAAAAGCTGCCCAGTGTGATCATAAGTAGCCCAATTTGGGCGGGCATACGCTCAATCTGGCAACACTGGTTGTGTACTGTGTGCAGACGCATGCTATTGTTATTGTTGCCTGTACTGACAATGCTGTCTTTAATTACCACTTACCAGATCAATAACATTGTATTGAACTGAATTGAATACCACCCCGAATAAAGTTTCACTCAATTTTGATATGTTGTGTTATATTATTTCTTAATGGAATGAAGGAGTCTGTCTGCTGATGAAACAGCCTTTCAGTTCTTTATGTTTTAGGTTATGTGACGATCAAGGGGTTTCGTTAGAGAAACGTTTCCATGGTTACCTGAGTTTCCTGCGGAGAAGGTAGTCGATGGACACACAGACGCACACACACACACACACACACACACACAGACACACACACGCACAGACACACACGCAGACACACACACGCACAGACACACACACACACACACACACACAGACACACACAGACACACACACACACAGACACACACGCAGACACACACGCAGACACACACACGCAGACACACACACGCACAGACACACAGACACACACAGACACTCATACACACACACACAACGTTTCCATGGTTACCTGAGCTTCCTGCGCAGGAGGTAGTCGATGATCTCGGGGTCCGTCTGGATCAGACTCATCAGCACCTCCTGCTGGAGCTCTGCTGAGACCTGGGAGAGGGAGGAGCAGGGTGAGGGTTACACACACACACACACACATATATACACACACACACACACACACGCACGCACACACACACGGGACGTTACACACACACACACACACACACAGACACACACACACACACACACGCACGCACACACACACACACAC
>NC_137682.1:1033485-1035985 GCF_963989245.1 Nansenia antarctica | reverse complement strand
ATTTCCTCCCCCCTCTCCTCTCCTCTCCTCTCCTCTCCTCTCCTCTCCTCTCCTCTCCTCTCCTCTCCTCTCCTCACCTCTCCTATCCTCACCCCTGTCCTACCCTAACCCTATCCTCCCCCCATATAATACCGTTTCTCTCTATCGCTTTAACTAGATGCTAGTTGTCCTTAAAGGGTTTAATCCAGAGAGGATGAGGAGGAGAGCAGGTAAGAGGCCAGAGGGAGTTAATCCTGTTAGAGGAACCACAACCACAGTGCTGTAACCAACCACAACCACAACCACAACCACAGTCCTGTAACCAACCACAACCACAACCACAGTCCTGTAACCAACCACAACCACAACCACAGTGCTGTAACCAACCACAGATGGTCGTGGGGATGAGGAGGTCTTTAGGAGGAACAGTTCATATGTAGCCTGAAGAGATGGGGCTTCAATTGACAAGGCCGTAGGCCACATCTCTGTATGCCCCTCTGTGCAAAGAACTACAGGTTCTCTTAAGCAGGACAGAAGCACCTAATGATGGGCTAGGGTTGTAGGGGTTGTCGGCCACATTATTGGTTTAATATGACTCAATATATTGCGAAAAACAATAAACGCAAAACAAACAATAGGCTATAATACCTTTACAGCCAAGCAGGGGAGGTTGTTTGATACCAAGTGTTTGACACCATTCCTCATTCCATTCGAGGCATTCCAATGAGCCCGTCCTCCAATTTCTGCCTCCACCAGCCTCCCCCTACAGTCAAGTCATCTATAGCCTCTATAAGTCATCTATAGCCTCGACTCCGTTTCAGAGCAATTGAGGTTGAGTAAAGTTGTCTGAGTTTCACTGCCACTAACCCATTTAAATCATGGGGCTCCTAAAAGACGTGGGCAAAATGCCTATTTGAATATTGGAAAAATATTGGAAAAACATGTGCTAGATTTCCCGATGAAAAAGGCACAATGGAACCACTGGAACAGCCTCAGAAGTCTCAAACACTGCGAGCAACTAAAGCAACTAAAGCAACTAAAGCAACTAAAGCACACTAGCTACGTCTTTCAAATATTGTCCTGTTCTTATCTGTCGTATTTTTCAGGTTGTCTGCTCTCACTGACATGCCCACGGTGAATATAGAATATCTCCACAATCACAAGGGCCTTCATAATGATCTTGGTATCAAATGAAAGCTAACACCTGTGGGGTGACTGTAGAAGTGTCAGAATCAAAATATATGTTACTGTGTCAGAGTAAATAGAGCTAGAACATTGTGAACAATCTCAAATTCACTCTCCGCCTGAAAAAACAACAGCTTTTAGAGTGAATGTCTGGCGTCTGGTGCGTAGCGCTCTGACCACACGGCGGCAGGCAGCATGTCAGAGAGCATTCTCTCCTCTGGCGTCGAGGCCAAAACTCAATGTTCTTCTTTGATAAGGACGGCTAAGTCCCATCGTCTTAAGGGACTAGGAAGATTTACCTGTGACCCAGAGATTGACCTGTGACCCAGAGATTTCAATATGACTTTGGCAAACTCTGTTTGTTATTAACATAATATACATAATATAACATTAACAAGCACCATGTTGGCAGTAAAGGTTGGCACAGCAAATGCCATTCTGGAATGCTATTAGCATGGAATGTTTATTATATTCTGGCTGCGTTCGTAACTTCGCTCTGAGAGCACCGGAGCGGAACCACACTGGCTTCAACGTCTTAAAGGGACCAAGTAATTTGATTGGACAAGAGGCATTCCAAGAGCGCTGATCAGATTCCTAGAGCACAATTTACGATCGCAAGCCTCTATCAGAATAGAATCGGATTTAGAACATCATGGATGGTTGGAGCCAAACTCCAGAGTGATTTGTGGAACTCTGCAGTCACAGATTACAATCTAAATTCCAATTCTAAATTCCAATTAAATTACAGCGTTTACATGGAATGTTCGGCATTAAAATGCTTGGCAGTTTGCTGAACTATGTGTAGCCTTTACTAATAGCTGTTTGAATGTTAAGAACCAAAATGGTGGGGGGGGTGGCATTTCTAAATTCTGTAGCCTGTCCACTGGCGGACTCACAGGGGGGCAGGGGGGGCGACCGCCCCTCCTGGTGCCCCCACGGTTGAAAAACGTCTCTCTTAAGTGCCCTTTTGAGTGGCAAAAATGAGAGGACGTGCCCTACTGGTGCCCCTCCAATGGTCTAAACTTGACCATGTGCCCCCACAGTTGAAAAACGTCTCTCTGAAGTGCCCTTTTGAGTGGCAAAATGAGAGGATGTGCCCTATTGGCTGCCCTTCCAATGGTCTAAACTTGACCATGTGCACTGATGGGGTCCCATGTTGTGCAGTAGGTGCCCTGTTTTGCTTTTCGCCCCCCCTGCCCTTCAAACAGCCTGAGTCCGCCACTGAGCCTGTCCATATAACTGTGCCCAGGTCAGTCCTGCTCTGAGCCCTTGCCCTGGTCTGACCACTGGCCTGGAGCGCAGGTCACCTGACCACCTGACCACCTGATCACCTGAC
>NC_137682.1:997236-1009736 GCF_963989245.1 Nansenia antarctica | reverse complement strand
CCTGCTGTATCTCTGACCGGACAGAAAGAGAAACGCTGTAACACACACACACACACACACACACACACAGACACAGACACAGACACACAGACACACACACACACACAGTAAAACACAGATATACAACACACACACACACAAACACACGTGTGTGTGTGTGTGTGTGTGGGTGTGTGTGTGTGTGTGTGTGTGTGTGCGGGTGTGTGTGTGTGAGTGAGTGTGTACTCAACCATAGCAGAGGGTCAAGTGAAGGTGAATGGAGGTAAGTTAGTCACAGGATATCCCCCAAACATCTGCTGTCTCATAAAACAAGTCATGCAGCTTGACCTTTCCACTGCAGGATCTTTATGAGCTACAGTATGATTGGCTGTGGCAGGAAGGACAGGGCCGGGTGTTCAGATCATCTGTGCTCAGTCAACCTATCGACTATGATGTGGCCATCTGGATGTGACACTGACATATTGTTAAATTCACATAGTGACACACAAGACAGAACACAAACAACACGAATCAGAGAGGAGAGAGGAGAGAGAAGGGGAGGGGAGGGGAGGGGAGGGGGGGAGGACAGGGAGGAGGAGGAGGAGAGGAGAGGGAGAGCGGAGGCCTGTGTTATTGTATAGTCTGGGTCACTCTGTTGAAATTTATGAGGTGAAGGGGCTTTATTTACCCAGCATACCCTGAGACAAGTCTTGGGGCTTACCACTGTGATTAAACATGGGCTCGCTCACATACAAAAACACACACACACACACACATAAGCGCACACACACGCGCACACACACACACACACACACACACACACACATGTGATGACCACAGTGGTGGCTCTGAGAAAGCATGTTGTCTGTGTCTGAGAGAGTAACCACAGAGAGGGATGAAGAGAACTCAAATATACAGTCACACACAACCAACCACGTCTGAACTCCATTGACTCTACTGCCCCCTGGAGTCCAGAGTTGGCCAGTGTCCAGCTGCAGTATGGCAGAGACCATTACTAGACCAGAGCCTTTCACTACAACAAGGGCCAAGAGTTTTTCCTGGCCATGTCATGAAAGTCAAGTCTTCAAGTCTTGAAACGCATCACCAGTGGAGGCTGGTGGAAGTAGCGAACATGAGGTAACAAATGTGTTTGGTACCATTCCTCATTCCATGCATTACAAGGCAAGGCAAGGCACATTTATGTGTATAGCACATATTCATGGGGCCTTGCATGGTAGCTTGCCGCCATTGGTGTGTGAATGTGTGTGTGAATGGGTGAATGAGAGGCCGTTGTAAAGCGCTTTGGATAAAGGCATAGCTATATAAGTGCAGTCCATTTACCATTTATATGAGCTCGTACAATGAGCCTGTCCTCTGATTTCTACCTCCGCCAGCCTCCACTGGAGTGGTCACAAGGTCACAAGGTTATATGATCAGTGCCACAGGTTATTATGCGGATTCATTTTGATATACAAAACAACACCTTTGAGTTCACTCATAGTGAATCTGATCATATATCGGTACAGAATCCAAGCAGCAGCATTGTCAACCACAGAAGCCCAACTTACTAAAGAGAGACTCTCTTATCAAGCCGCCATTGATGTGCAGCATATAATATAATATAATAATATCTCATAAAAGTGAATCGACGGCCTTGAAAAGGACCTTCGCTCTCTCTGATCTGTGTCAGGACTTGTCTAGACAAGTGAAAAGGTCACGACACGCCAATAAACACGTTACCTAACAACCCTCCCAGCATAACCGCTAGGAACAGCACCAACACAGCTGACCTGAGCTAACCTGAACATCATGTAGGCCTACACATTACCCAACTTTCAGCAAGCCCAAAAACTCCCGGTCTCACCCCTATCTGAACAACCTCTCCCCCTAGCCTCACCCCTGTGCCCCAACCTCCCCCCTAGCCTCACCCCTGTGCCCCAACCTCCCCCCCTAGCCTCACCCCTGTGCCCCAACCTCCCCCGTCACTCCTACCAGCAGCCACCACACAGGTGAGCCAACCTAAACAACCTCCCCGCCTCACCCCTTACAACCCAGCCTCCCCAGCCTCCCCAGCCTCCCCCAGCCTCCCCCAGCCTCCCCCAGCCTGCCCCAGCCTCCCCCACCTCCCCCAGCCTCCCCCACCTCCCCCAGCCTCCTCCAGCCTCCCCCACCTCCCCCAGCCTCCCCCAGCCTCCCCCAGCCTCCCCCAGCCTCCTCCAGCCTCCCCCAGCCTCCCCCACCTCCCCCAGCCTCCCCCACCTCCCCCAGCCTCCCCAGCCTCCCCAGCCTCCCCCAGCCTCCCCCAGCCTCCCCCAGCCTCCCCCAGCCTCCCCCAGCCTCCCCCAGCCTGCCCCAGCCTGCCCCAGCCTCCCCCAGCCTCCCCCAGCCTGCCCCTATGAGCAGCGCCAACACAGGTGAGCCAACCTGAAGCGTACCTGCTGTCACAGTGGTAGAGGTAATGTACCGTGGATGCTGGTGTACGGAGGAGTCAGAGTTCCCAAGGGACCCGAGCCAGCACTGTACCGGTCTCACAAGGCTACGCACACACACACACACACACACACCACACCACACCACACCACACCACACCACACCACACCGCACGCACGCACACAACACAACACAACACAACACAACACAACACAACACAACACAACACACACACAACACAACACAACACAACACAACACAACACAACACAACACAACACAACACAACACAACACAACACAACACAACACAACACAACACAACACAACACAACACAACACAACACAACACAACACAACACAACACAACACAACACAACACAACACAACACAACACAACACAACACAACACAACACAACACAACACAACACAACACAACACAACACAACACAACACAACACAACACAACACAACACAACACAACACAACACAACACAACACAACACAACACAACACAACACAACACAACACAACACAACACAACACAACACAACACAACACAACACAACACCACACCACACCACACCACACCACACCACACCACACCACACCACACCACACCACACCACACCACACCACACCACACCACACCACACCACACCACACCACACCACACCACACCACACCACACCACACCACACCACACCACACCACACCACACCACACCACACCACACCACACCACACCACACCACACCACACCACACCACACCACACCACACCACACCACACCACACCACACCACACCACACCACACCACACCACACCACACCACACCACACCACACCACACCACACAACACACACACACACAGCACGTGACCAAACACCTGGCCAAAAAAATATTGCGTAGACGGTGAGAGTGATATGGAATCTCTGCACCTTATGTGCTGTTTGTAGTCTGGGCGCCTCCATTTTTAGGCGACTATGAACAATAAATAAAACAATAAAACAATGACACTAGTTGAGGTTATAAGGCAACTAATACAAAAAAAGTGGGTGATGTCATTTTATTTAGACATTAGTTAAAGATTAAACATTATGTTCAATCTATTACAGTGGAGATACCTATTGGCTAGAGAATAGAATTGAATAAGCCAAACAGAATGTTCTACACAGAATGACAAATTGACTACTTAATTAATGTCCGTGGTGACGTAAATCACATGATATCAACTGGCAACAACCTTAGAACAGGACTGGGATGAATTACCGTTACTCATGTTTCAACAGTTCCTAGGCAGTCTCCATAGTCCTGTCCTGTCCTGTCCTGTCCTGTCCTGCCTCTCCAAGAAACATCATTAAAGATGATGTTGAAACACTGAAACACATGGCACCCTTTCCCTTTGGCTGTAGGTCATATGGTAATAGGATATGTTTAGAAACCACACACACAGACAGACAGACACACACACACACACACACAACACAACACAACACAACACAACACAACACAACACACACACACACTCACACAACACAACACAACACAACACACACACACACACACACACACACACACACACACACACACACAGACACACACACACACAACACAACACAACACACACACACACACACACACACAATCTGTGGTTTGCTTCTTTTAACAGTTAATGACCTGCATCAGTCAGTCCATGCCTACCTAATGACCTTGTCTGTCCCAGGTCTGTCCCAGGTCTGTCCCAGGTCTAGCCCAGGTCTGTCTGGAGCCACTGGAGGGCCATGCCCAGAGCCAGAGACACTGGGGTCGTTGTGTCGGCATCACAAGCTAACTAGAGAGCGTAGTACTCATGTGATAAGGCTCATTATGGGCCTGCTGTCCACCCCCCGCACCAACCTACGGACCTTTGGGGACAGAGCCTTCAGCGTGGCCGCACCTACCCTCTGGAACTCCCTCCCCATAGTGATCCGCAACGCCCCCACCCTGGACTCCTTCAAACTAGCCCTCAAAACTCATCTGTTCTCCAAGGCCTTTGGCCCCTAGTCACTGTTTCAGTTTTGCTTTGTTTGTTTTCTGTTTTGTCTGACCATTTCCCCTTTAGAATTGTAAAGCGTCCTTGGGTTTTTGAAAGGCGCTATATAAATCAAAGTTGTAACCAGGGAGTAGCTAAAAGGACTGTAGAATTTAGGAAGGGCTGGTTATCTAACTAACTCTGAGCTAAATAGGCAGTGCAGGAGGATACAGGCAGGGGGCGCCAGCAACCCTTTAGACTAGCAGTACTATCGTTAGCATTAGCATTAGCATTAGCATTAGCATTAGCATTAGCATTAGCATTAGCATTAGCATTAGCATTAGCTACCAGACAACGAAACACACAGCAACGGTATCCAATATGAACAAACACATTTATTATACAAATTATATATATATATACCTCCCAAATATACTCCCTCCCCGCCGGCCACACACACACTCACTCACTCACTCACAGTACCTGGCCTGGAAAAGGCTTAAAGTCCCGGACTGAGAATGAGCTCGTTGAGGCCTGGTTGGAGCTCGCATGTGCTTTGAGTAAGGCAGCAGACGAAGGGGGGGGGTGACGTAGCAACTCGAAGGGAAAGGGCCTTCTTCGTAGTCCACGACGAGGTGTGCAGGGCTCAGGTCCGGGGGTCCACGGTTGGCGCCGGTGGAGTCAGCGGTCGGTCGCAATCCACGCGTGGAGGCGACGGCTCTGTCCAGCTTGGGTCTCGCTTGGTCCAACGTTCGCAGCCGGCTGCTGGCAAGGCTGGCTAACGGGGACACAGCTAAACGGCTATCACAGTTGTGAACTCAATAATCACTGGAGGTCTTCAGCTTCAGCACGGTGTGCGTGTTACTGACTCCGCCATCTTAGATTGACTTCTCGGTTTTCTCTGCTTCTGCTCACTCTCGTTACTCTCATCACTCTGATTCTCGTCACACTCACGCACAGAGCACTTCCGTCCCTATATATACACCACCGAACCTAGCATCCGGGTCACGGACACACCCCGGATATACCACGTCATTAAACATATACATAAACATTACAATAACAATACATACACCTTCATAAACGTACAGGAATAGTATAGAAAATAAGAAAGTAAATAACAGGGGCAAAATAGGGCTGGTTTGGGGAAACTAAACTGGCTCTAAACTGTGGGCCTTCACAACAGCCGCCCCATGAAACCCTCGGTTTCAGTTAACTAGGGAAGGCACACTGGCTAGGCTGCTCTAGCAGCGTGAGGTAGGAGGTGATAGTGTCCTTCGTAATTTGAGGGAGCTCAATCAGGCGTGCCACAGGTCGGGTGTAAGTGCGACCACCAACGTCCACGATGGCCGTCCGCACCCTTCCATCCGGACCCGGCAGGACCTTGGTCACTCTGCCTGTCTGCCAGGCGGCGCGTGGAAGGGACTGGTCGATCACCAGTACCACGGCACCTTCGGACAAGTTGTCTCTCTCCCTCGTCCACTTCTGCCTGACTTTTTTGTCAATCTCCATCTGCTTTCTGGAAGACTCCAATTCTCTCTCCAGCCCAGCTATCTGGGTTTTCAGCATGTCCCTTTGCTGCTCCACATCCAACTTCTGATCCTCCATATGTCGGAACTTCCTCTGGGTGGCCTCTCTCAACTTCGTTTGCTTGGCAATCTCCTGACGCATCTGATTCACCTCCTCCTCTTTAATCCTGAGGTCAGATGCCCTTTGCTGATTGTCCAGGGACTGTTGCTCCATACTCAAGGCGTTGTGCTCGTTCTCCTGCTGGAGTTTGGTGTTTCTGACTTGCAGCTGCTCCAGCTCCTTTGTGGTTCTCTCATTGTTGATCTTCTGCTCCCGCAGCTGCTGCTCCAGCCTCTGCTGCTCCTCTCTGCTTCGCTGGCCCGGCTGGTTCAGCACTTTGATGTCCGACTGCTTGGCGTCCAGCTCCGTGTGCAGCTGCTTCACTTCCTTCTCCAGAGACGTGATAGTAGTCTGGTCTTCCTGGGATAGCTTTAGTGCAGTGGCAACCTTCACTGAGTTGGTCACTGTCTCCGCATTCAGCTCTCTGCATTTTGTCATCAGCCGCTTCTCACTCACGTGGGACTTCAACAGGGCACTAGTCAGCTTCTCATATTCAACCCTGAACTTATCCAGGCTCTTCTCTCCGACCAGCTCATCGAGGACCTCCTGGAATTCCTTCTGCAGGGAATCAAAGCTGTTCCTCTCTCCCTCGGGTTTCTGGACGTTATCCCGTAGCGCCGCATTCATGGAGTCCACCCTGGTGTGAAGGCAGTTGATGGTCTGCACTTCTTCGGTTCGGACATGGAGGGATGACGTAGCTCTCCCGTCTCTATCTCTCCACTCGGTAGCGCCTTGGAGGGCCCACCCAAGCGCAGTCTTAACAGCCATCGGGCAGCCTCGTGGTCCTCTCAGCGGAGGACGGAGCGACACGATCAGTGCAGCGTTGTCCGAGCCGATGAGAAGGGTTGGCTCCGCTCCTTCTATCGGATGTAGGTCTACTCGCCGTAGGTGGGAGTATCTTGCGCGTAATCTCTCCAGGGGGTAGTCGTAGCGGGAGAGCGCTAGCTGGTCTGCGGTGAAGACATTCTGAAGCCGATATCTGGCCGACGGCCGCCCCGCCGGGGAGATAGAGAAGTTGATTCTCGCCCCGGTGACCTCTTTAAGGTCGCGACGTATCGTGCGCAGAGTCAGCTTCTCCTCAGTCCCTTGGAGCCCCAACTGGCGCACTGCCCCCTGGAGAAGGATGGTCCGTTCCGACCCGTCGTCTAGAACGGCGTACGTGTCGTACACAGCGTTGTTGTGGTGAAGTCGGACCTTCACCACCTTCAGTAGGACCTTGGAGCCGCTGCTCTGTGGCGAGTCTAGATAGTAGACAGGTGTTTCCTCTTCCGGTGCGCTACCGGACCTAGGGCTTCTGGTGCCCTCCGTGGACCTGGCGAGGGAGACCTCGTGTAGGATGTTGAGGTGGACCTCCTCACAGCGGTTGCACTTTCTCCTCAAGGTGCAGTTCTTAGCCAGATGGTCGCGCCCACAGTTCCAGCACCTCTTGTTCTCCTCGAGCCACCTCTGCTTGGCCTCGGTACTCAGGTTGTTGAAGTCACTGCACTCATTGAACCAGTGCTCGCTGGTGCAGTACGGGCATGGCGGTGGACCTCTCCGTCCCTTTTGAGGGGGTTGAGAGGAATCCTTTCCCTCAGGTCGGGCTTTCCTCTCTCTCCGAGGCTCCTCCTCCGTGTGCAGCACTCCTACTTGGCGTCCTCTGTTCGAGCTCGGCCTGTCCCAGCGGTCTCCCTTCTCCCTCTCCTTCTTCGGCTCAGCGTAACCCATGGCGTCTACGTTGGTGTCATGCACTTCCTCCAGTAGGAACTCCGCGAAGGCAGCCATGCTCAGACCCAACTTCCCGGGGTTACGAACGCGCTGCTGTCGCCGGAACCTCTCCTGCCGGAAGCGGGGGATCTTGCGGAGCAGCCGCTCTACGTTGGAGGTGCTGTTGATCTCGCTGGCGCCAGCTGGGCCCTGCGTCTTCAGCATTCCAACCAAGGTGTGCACGCGGAGCGCGAAGTCATCTAGCGCCCGTTCATCCTTGATGGGGGCCTGCTGTTCGAGGGCTTGCAGTTCAGCAAGGGCGTGGTTCCAGGGACGACCGTAGCGGGCATCCAAGTCGGCGAGCGCTCTGGTGTAAGGTGTCGGTGCGGAGGCATGGGCCAGAACCATGTTGTGGGCTCTGGGGTTCCTCACATGCTGAAGGAGAATCGCATATTTGTAGGACTCTGAGCAGGAGTCGTCCAAGAGCGTGTCTAGGCAGATGCGTAGTTCCACATACTGGCTCCTGTCCTCGTCCTTGAAGAAGGGGAACTTGGGTCCCTCCACCTGGGGAAACATCCTGTAGTGGATGATCGGGGCTGGAGTGACGGTCTGGGTGTCCGGCCTGCATGCCTCTTGGTTCCCTGGAGGACCTAGGGGTGTGCTACGCTCTTGGGGAATGGCTCCCCTCCCGGGCAGCGACGCTGGCTCCCTCTGGGCCGCGTAGCGGTCGGGTCCCTGGTCCTCTTCTTTCCAGGTGGTCAGCTGGGCCTGTAGTTGGACAGTCATGGCGGGGGTCATGGAGCCATCGGCGGGGGGTTCAGGAGATGGCACTCGAGAGGGCCGTGCGGATGATGCTCTGGAGCTACGGGCCGACGGAGCTCTGCTGATGCACACGTCGCGCATGGTCTGCATCATTTCCTCCATCTTCTCCGCGTGCAGTTGCTCTCTGGCCATCTGCCTCTCCGCCGCGCGTTCCGCCCCCTCCATCTGGAGGCGCTCGCGCTCGAAATGGATGCGTTCCCTCTCTAAAGCCTCCTGGCGCTGTCTCTCCGCCGCACGTTCCGCTCCGTTCATCTGGAGGCGTTCACGTTCTAGCGCCTCCTGGCGCTGCCTCTCCGCCGCGCGTTCCGCCCCCTCCATCTGGAGGCGTTCACGTTCTAGCGCCTCCTGGCGCTGCCTCTCCGCCGCGCGTTCCGCCCCCTCCATCTGGAGGCGTTCACGCTCGAACTGGAGGCGTTCCCGCTCTAACGCCATCTCGGCCTGTTGGCGCATACATTCTGACAGCGCGGCACTACTCCCTCTGGAGTGCAGGCTATCCGCCCCAGAGGCAGAACTGCCCACGGAAACCCTGGACCGGGAGGAAGCCACTGAACGGCAGGAGCTAGGTCTCGAGCGCGCCGTACTGGGAGGCAGATCGTTAAGGCTGAGGCCCTCCCTCTTCCGCCCGCGGGCGCTGTCGGACCGGGCCTCTCCTTCCTGCTCTTCCGTTTCTACGGCAAAACCCTGCTGTTCTGCCATCTCATCCTCAGGCTGGTGCTCTTTGATGGCTGTCTCGGTGCTAGCCACCCGCGCGCCGGCGGACACCTCGGCCTCTCCGACCACTGTATCCCGTGGAGTGCGCTCCTCGCTACCACTCAGTGAGCTTTCGAGCTCAAGCTCATACTCCTGTAACCTCGGAGGCAACCGCGGGACTCTCTGTGGTCGTGGCTCTGGCTCAGGGGGCGGAGAAGGGGGGGTAACTGTCTTGTCTGGTTGGCTGCGCTCAGCCATGCTATCACTACACAACCTATCCGGCTCGAAGGACCAATTGTAACCAGGGAGTAGCTAAAAGGACTGTAGAATTTAGGAAGGGCTGGTTATCTAACTAACTCTGAGCTAAATAGGCAGTGCAGGAGGATACAGGCAGGGGGCGCCAGCAACCCTTTAGACTAGCAGTACTATCGTTAGCATTAGCATTAGCATTAGCATTAGCATTAGCATTAGCATTAGCATTAGCATTAGCATTAGCTACCAGACAACGAAACACACAGCAACGGTATCCAATATGAACAAACACATTTATTATACAAATTATATATATATATACCTCCCAAATATACTCCCTCCCCGCCGGCCACACACACACTCACTCACTCACTCACAGTACCTGGCCTGGAAAAGGCTTAAAGTCCCGGACTGAGAATGAGCTCGTTGAGGCCTGGTTGGAGCTCGCATGTGCTTTGAGTAAGGCAGCAGACGAAGGGGGGGGGTGACGTAGCAACTCGAAGGGAAAGGGCCTTCTTCGTAGTCCACGACGAGGTGTGCAGGGCTCAGGTCCGGGGGTCCACGGTTGGCGCCGGTGGAGTCAGCGGTCGGTCGCAATCCACGCGTGGAGGCGACGGCTCTGTCCAGCTTGGGTCTCGCTTGGTCCAACGTTCGCAGCCGGCTGCTGGCAAGGCTGGCTAACGGGGACACAGCTAAACGGCTATCACAGTTGTGAACTCAATAATCACTGGAGGTCTTCAGCTTCAGCACGGTGTGCGTGTTACTGACTCCGCCATCTTAGATTGACTTCTCGGTTTTCTCTGCTTCTGCTCACTCTCGTTACTCTCATCACTCTGATTCTCGTCACACTCACGCACAGAGCACTTCCGTCCCTATATATACACCACCGAACCTAGCATCCGGGTCACGGACACACCCCGGATATACCACGTCATTAAACATATACATAAACATTACAATAACAATACATACACCTTCATAAACGTACAGGAATAGTATAGAAAATAAGAAAGTAAATAACAGGGGCAAAATAGGGCTGGTTTGGGGAAACTAAACTGGCTCTAAACTGTGGGCCTTCACAACAAAAGTTATTATTATTATTATTATTATTATTATTATTATTATTATTATTATTATTATTAGAGGCAGGGGAACAGATATGACTTTACATCATGGATGTCACCATGTCTACCACCATTAACTAACGGCAGCAACATTGGATCAGGTAACACTGGTTGTATTGAGGTTTTCTAGATAGTTTGACAAACCAACTGTCAACCAACTGTTTATCGAATAATCCATCGATCAAATCCAAATGGTTATTTTGAGGCCTGTCATTTAGGACACATGTAGGCTTCTGTACTTATCGGTGTTGACAGAGACATACAGTATCTCCATGGCAACTGGCAGAGGATAATGCATTGCTAAAAGAGTGCTGGCACTCAACACAAGCTTTTGAATTTCAGTTGGAACGCTGGAGGTTCTAAGCTAAGTCCATGAAGAATGTATAAAGAAAAGGGATTTCGGATGGCAGCTTGATCCCTTCAAAGCATTGACGAAGGAGCTTCCTACAAAATAAATCTTTGAGAGGCTAATCCATTCTCCAGAGGAGAGAGAGAGGCTCTACAATCCAGCCCTCTAATAGGTCAACTCAACTATAATGTACAACTCTGCTATATTATAACTATAGGAACAGCACTATCCCTCAGTCAGGTTAAGGCCAATGCACACGGTGTGCGATGCGATTTTGTCGCACGACAACATTCGATTGTCAATTCACACCCCCGAAGTGTGTGGGTGTGAATGGAGAATCGAATGTTGTCGTGCGACAAAATCGCATCGCACGCCGTGTTGCATTGTCTCATTCAAAACAATGGAATCGAATTCGGCGGTGCGACAAAATCGCCGCCCGTGTGCATTGGCCTTAAAAGGGTGAGAGCCAATCACTCTGGAGGACACTTCCGTCTCCCTGGAGTCTTATGTATGCAGGACAGTAACGAGCACACCTGTCCAGGTGAGTGTGTAGTCTGACACAGGCATAGTGGCGGACTCAGGCTGTTTGAAGGGCAGGGGGGGGAAAAGAAAGAAATGGCACCTACTGCACAACATGGGACCCCATCAGTGCACATGGTCAAGTTTAGACCATTGGAAGGGCAGCCAATAGGGCACATCCTCTAATTTTGCCACTCAAAAGGGCACCTTAGTGTGACGTTTTTCAACTGTGGGAGCACATGGTCAAGTTTAGACCATTGGAGGGCACCAATAGGGCACGTCCTCTCGTTTTTGCCACTCAAAAGGGCATTTTAGCGAGACGTTTTTCAACCGTGGGGGCACCAGGAGGGGCAGTCGCCCCCCCTGCCCCTCCCCCCTGAGTCCGCCAGTGGGTATAACCCTAACCCTACTGCAGAAACAACATCACCATCACCATCACTTCTGCAGAACCGGGGTTTGAAATGTTCCACCCAAGAAACTGTCTGTCTTTTAGCCGCCGTCTTATGAAGTCTACATGTATGACACCTGTTCAGGTACATAATGCAACAGCCCAACCAATATCCACCACCAGACCTACCTGGGTTTACTATAAGCCGGTCTCTCACCCAAACCCTGCTAACGACAAACTTCTAAATTGTGAGCTTAGAATGATAAGGTTCTATCTCCGTTTAGAATGATAAGGTTCTATCTCCGTTTAGAATGATAAGGTTCTATCTCCGTTTAGAATGATAAGGTTCTATCTCCGTTTAGAATGATAAGGTTCTATCTCCGTTTAGAATGATAAGGTTCTATCTCCGTTTAGAATGATAAGGTTCTATCTCCGTTTAGAATGATAAGGTTCTATCTCCGTTTAGAATGATAAGGTTCTATCTCCGTTTAGAATGATAAGGTTCTATCTCCGTTTAGAATGATAAGGTTCTATCTCCGTTTAGAATGATAAGGTTCTATCTCCGTTTAGAATGATAAGGTTCTATCTCCGTTTAGAATGATAAGGTTCTATCTCTGTTT